>NC_041367.1:7297644-7395144 GCF_900634415.1 Cottoperca gobio
CTTAGGGTGCAGGTTTATTGTCAGATCATTATTTTCATGGAGTCACACATCAATCTGTAATGATGGTAAATGTGCAGTTATCTTATCACCAAATGCACCAAAAACTGAGTTATGTACCAATTACTGGTGTCACAATATATTTCTTTGCACGTGTGTCCTCGGGAAAGAAGCTAATTTACACGTTTAAAGGCCATGCAGAAAGAAGTTCCATAATACTCTACATATGCAATCTATATGACGAGGGGATGTATCTTTGAGATATATGTCTCTACTTAAATATGGATGACTGTGGTTGGAGCGAAGGATGGATTTATCGCATTTTAGGCACAGTTGCAACCATAATCCTGCTGCTGTTACTATGGTAATGAGATGCCAGCTCTGTCATCAGTGCCACTGGCAGAGGGGGAAATTATAGGACATGATCCCTCTTCATCTATCTTAGTCTTCAGAGAGAGAGAGAGAGAGAGAGAGAGCATGCGAAGAGGAGGGATTGTACTGTATGTTAGTACAAGCAGCTGTGAGTGTGCGTGTGAGGTGTTTATGTTTCGGGGAAAAAACATTGAACTCTGCACCTATGCTGCTTGACAAGGAGATGATGATGTATGGATGTATAGATGTATAGATACAGTAGATCATTCATGAGCACACAGAACACAGCACATTCTACTGGTTAGCGATTTGAGTGGAAAAAGCAGCAAACTCTCCCTCTGCTACAAACTCAACAAATCTGAGCCTTTGAGCTCAACCAATCGAGTCTACCCATCCCAACATTACTGTAAGCCTCTGTCAGATAAATCTTTGTCTCTACAATGAGTAAGCGCTTCAGGATTTAGGAAAATCCAAATCATCATCATCATACTGACATCTTGGCATTTTAAATATGCGTCAGCAATAAGCCGGTGGCTAAGCTACAGTGATTTTAAAGGTAAGCTAATAGGTAAAAAAAATAAATCCTAATAAATTGCTTCTGATTTATTATTCTTATAAACAAATTTGAACACACTCTGAAATGGTTCAGTGTGATTTTATGATCACAAAAAGGAATTAGGATTTGCACACGGAGAGCGCAGACCTCCGCCAAGGCCATAGGTGCATTCAGGTGGTCCAATTATCCGAGTTGGGAAGTCGTTCATCCGACTTGATGTGTTCATGAAAAACAACATGGACGCTACAAAGAAGAAGTGTTGTATTTTATTGCTTGGAGCATTTAAACAACACACGTTGAAAGCTGTTCTGAAGTTGTGTTTTCCGACTTGAGGGGACGTTTTCACAGTCTCGCGATGTTACCGAAAGGGAAAGATCATAAATGTAATGGGTTTCTTCTTGGCCGATGGTACACCCGTACACCAAGTTTCATGGAAACAAACAAACCCAACCAAAAACACAACTTGGCGGAGGTAAAAAGGTTAATAATAGCTTATGAACACAGTCTGTCTGGTACATACCTCTGCCCACCCTGCTTGTTGAAGGCGCACGCTAGCGCCACCACCTGACCGGTGGCCCTGCTGGGTACTGGTACACAAAGCAAGGAGGAGATCTCACAGCCCAACATGCTGGACAGCTGCCTCCGCTCCTCCTGAGAGGAGGAGAGTCAGACAAATCTGTTCAATATAAAGGTATATATATATATATATATATATATATATATATGAATAGATAAATAAGAAAGAAAGACAGAAAAACAATGTCCTTACAGCACTGATGTCCTGAAGAGTAATCGACTTCTTCTTCTCGACAACCTGACCAAAGCGTCCAAACATCAGCTGAACGGAGGAGACAAAAAGGAGAGAGATAAAATAAATCTGTGTAATAAGAGCAAGAGACGGGAATAAAGCAGAATTGTTGAATGAGTCCCTGGAGATTCTTTTATGGTTCAAATATATAAATAGAGTTTGTTTATTCTGAGTGAAGGCTATTACCTCCCTTGTAGAAATAGCATATATGAGCTAACTGCGTTTTCTTGTGTCCAGATATCTCTATGCTCCAACTACTATCAAGATTTCACTAATCATTTAGGCTGGGGTACATGGTCCATCTGCACATTAATGGAACTACGTCTGCAGGTAAGGGAGACTAAAAGGGACCCAAAAGAAGTAATTACTTGCCCAAATGTCTTAATTATAACCCCTGCCATGGGATTATTAAAGATTACATGTGAAGGGTTTATTCATCGTATCAGACCTAAACGCAGGGTTACAACACTTGCATTAAAAGTATGCCGGTTAAAAATGGTAACAAACCTCCCTTAATGTATCTTAGTGTACCGCCTCATGGCCCTCAGTGTAAGAAACACATGTGGATGAATGAGTGACTAACTAAATGAAGGCATGATGTACTTAACTGGGAACAAAGAACACAAACAAACCAACAAATGCAATTAATGAACGAGTGTATTCGTATCTATATGAGTAAAGTCCTGTGTTTGTTTGCCTCACCGGGAAGCTGATCTCCTCCTCCAGGACTTTGTCTCCAACTACCTAAAGGTCACAGAGGTCAAAGGTCACATCTTATTTAATTGAGTCACCGCTAGAAAAGCTAGATGGCATTTATTTGTGTTTGCGTGTACCTGGCAGAAAAGCTGGTGGTTGTCCTCGGACACCAGTAGCAAACAACAATGCTGCGACTGAGTCTGCTGCTGCAGCTGTAGAGGAGCACAAACACAATATCAGTCCTGATATTAAATCACACACAAACTCTTTATCAGACTCAGGCAGATTGTTTTTTAAAGCCTCAATCCAAGATGTTTTGGAACGTAGTGAAGGTGTGAAGATAAGATTAGAAATCAGTGGACAGTGGAAAATGACTGAGGCTAGGGAGCAGAAAGAATACAATATTATTTTCATTGTCTTGCAGCAGCTTCACATTGGGAATAAAGTCTCCCACTAGTGCGACACACATTTCTATTCTGTACAGAAAATGCTAATTAAATATCTAACAATAACAAACATCTGTAATAAATGTAGCGTATTATAATACTAACATATTAATGAGAGGATTCATTCAACTGGGATCTTTCCAAAATACATTTCTATACATTATTCCCATGAATATTGCAATCTTCACTTTTCACTAATAATCATCTCAGCCAAGTGATCAGAACATTTATGCTGTTTAAATTACTGTAAAAACATCATAATAACATGCTGGGATTTTAACAAAAGACCATTCTTTGAATGTGAAATCTCGTTAAAAGAGAATGCAAATAAATGCTTGTTTTTATCCACTACCGTTATGTGATTATTAGAAGTTGCTTGTAAGCGCTAAGTGCGTTGTCAGCAGTTTCCACTCCACACAAATTGAAAATGTGCATAAAAAGAAGTGGATGTCTGTCAAAGATGTCTGTGTGTGTCTAAATAAAGGAGTGTGTATGTACGCAGCGTCTCTGCTGCAGTGCTTTGTAAGACCTGCAGAGTTACAACCGTCCTGCTGTTATCTGTGATGAGAAACATTTCATTCATAGTCTGAAAATCAGTCTGAGGTGGGAACACAAATAATGCGGGTACACAATCATGTACATGATCACACCCACACCCACACACGCACACGCACACACACACACACACACACACACACACACACACACACGCACACAGAGTCATAAGAGCAGTGTTTTCTCACACATCATTCCTCTGTAATCCACAGAGCGGGATACTGAACCATCAGGAAAGGGATATAGACCAGGCACTCGCCCCTCCGGCACACATGCACACACATGAACTCAGACACACACACACACACACACACACACACACACACACACACACACACACAGCAAATCGCTGCTCCCGCACACAATAAAAAAAAACTCCACCCCCTTTACTCCCAAATACAGTTAATCCCATGAGAGCTGCCCCAAGCTCTTCTCAACAAACTGACGATTCCTCAGAAGCAACAATCTCCTGCTTCTCTTCCTCCCTCCCTCCCTCTCTCTCTGCACCCCCTTTTTACAAATGTAACAATAAACAGGCGAAACAAATCATGTCAAATTCAAAATACATTTCAAAACCCCTGCAGCCTTTTGCACAACCACAACTTCTCCCTCTCCCTTCCTTCAGATGAAGGTTTAGAGGAGTCAACGACTGACGTTTTAAATGCAGGCTGCATTGCTGCTGCGGTGTTTTTCGACCCCATGAATCTAGTCCTGCAGCGTCAAGGTAGCGGGGAAGGTCAACTATTCTTTTCACTAAAAAATACCCAGATTTTTAAAAAAGGAGCAGACTGCTTTGAGCCAATTTCAATCAAGATTTTTTTGTCCTCACACACCCCAAAGGTATTCATGGTTAACAGTAAATGAGTTCCTCATTGATAGAAAATGATGAGAAAAAGGGCGAAATGAGCTTCTGATAATGTACCAGAGTCCCTTTAATTAAACAATCAACATTTTAACTACTTAGTGCTTAAGCAGCAAATGGTAATTGTAAAATCAGATTTTCATCATTTTCTTTATATGATAAATTATTAAAGAGTCAGAGAGAGAACAAGGGCCAATATTTCTGGGGTTCTGGTGCAGCCTGTGGATATTTGAATAACGGATATCCAGGCATATCATTGTTTACAGTCTAGAATAGTAGCTGGAGACACAAGAATGGAGTTGGAGTTGAGAGAGACGATGTCTACCAGTGTACACTCAGTTAACAGTTTATTTGTTAGCTAATAAAAAGCTAAAACGGTGTCAGACGATAGCCGATGGGTTCCGAGATTTCATTTTGTCTAATGCATTCTGCCTCTTTTGCTCTCCACACGGACAGTTTACCTACATACAACCACAGCCTGCGAGAACGTGATTGATCATAAGACCATAAATGGAAACCAGAACCTGCCAACAAATTCTGCTTTCATATGCAGATTTCTGTTTATAGAGATTGTAACTGTTGTTAAATAATTAAAAGAAACACTGAGCATGTAATATATTCTGAATACCTGAATCTTCAGGAACAGACTTCCTTGACATTATGTATGTTAGGGCAGCAACGATTATTTTCAATATCAATTCATCTGCCAATTATTTTCTAGGCCTAATGAATTGTTATATCTGAATATAGTCAAAAACAACTCCGAGATAACATTTTCAAGTTATTTTGAACAAAACCCAAAGATATTCAGTTTAAAAACACGCAAGAGAAAGAAAAGCAGCAAATTACTCGATGAAACCAATGAATGTCCTTCCTTTCTGATGTGGAGACAAACTCTGATTTCACTTTCAGCTTTACTGAATCTTGTTTAAAGAAATTCAAAGCATGTCCTTCACGCTCAATAAGTAGTACGAAAACATAATCACAAGTATGTGGGTACATCCATTAAAGTTCTCTGAAGTCCTGTTGACTGAGTCTTTGTCCCTTTGACGCAGTATAACCTTCAAGTCTCTCTCCTCTCTCTTTCGTTAGTTCCCTCTATCTCATGTTTTCTTTACCAGTGAATAATTGCCATACATATAACTTGTTGCCAGGTGTCTGCCCATACTGTAGCTGATATCTCTTCTCCCCCCGGCATCCCTTCTTTTGTCTTTGATGTATATGGAGGGGGGCTGAAGAAGCAATTGTGTGATACAAATCTTGTGGTATAGGTAACGACGGGATGAGGGGAACAAGTCAGTGGGAAGGATTTCATGTTATGCATGTACTCTACGTCTTTATCGTGTGTGTGTGTGTTTGTGTGTGTGTGCGTGCGTGCATGAGGGAGCATATGAAAGATCTCAACCACTTACATAATTGATGACTTTGAGCTGGAGAGAGGCTGCATCAAGGTCAAAGAGCTCACCTGAAAGAGAAAAGGGAGAGAGAGTGATGGGAGTAAAAAAGCCAGAGAGAAGCAAGGTCAGATGGGCGTTAAGGAAGACGGGGGGAATGCAGAGCATGTAGCCAAATGGACAGAAAGCAATCCAGGGAGGGATACATTGAGACGGGGAGGTCGGGGAAGGGTGAACAGAAACCAGCCAACAGAGGGACTAATAATGAAGACAAGACAGGAGATGGAGGGCTGCCTGGACTGCAGATGAAGACAGAAGGAAAGAGTTGGACAAGGAGGCAGAAATTCGAGGCAGAAGCTGGGGAAAAAACTGAGGAGACTAAAGCCAACTTATATTTATTGACAATTACCAGGGAGCAAACAACATTGATGTATGTGTGTGTGCACTGGAACAGCTTCCATTATGCATGAGATTTTAAACAGTGTTTTTGTGAAGCGTTCTGTTTTCACACAGGAGCTGTCACATTCCTCATGCCACTGACGAAGTCCATCTAAATTCAAAGAGCTTTTTATTCAAATGGGCTTACTCTAATAACATACATCACCTCACATATACCAGTGTATGTGTGTGTGTGTGTGTGTGTGTGTGTGTAATTATGTTTGCCTCACAGTTTTATGATTGTATACACGAGGTGTAGGAAATGTAAGATGTGTGAGCGAGAGCAAAAGAGGAGGTTTATTTAATATGGCTTTATGTATGTTGTTAACTGTGTGTGTGTGTGTGTGTGTGTGTGTGCATACCACAGAGTTGCAGAATGTTTTGGTCCAGTTCGCTGTAGTCCTGGTCTGAGACGTTGAGCTGCAGCAGTGCATTGTGGGACTGTATGGGAGAGGGGCTGAGAGGAGTTCTCTGGTAGGATGTCTGAACAGCCTGGACTCGCGCACACGCCACAGAGGCCTGTGACACACGCAGACGAGCACCAAAGTCAGTTGAGATTAAAGAAAAAGGTCATTGAAGTAAACAACACACAGGATTCAATTCAAGTTACCCCTTCTGTAAACCACCCTGATAAAGGCCCAGTGCCAAAACAACTGTTACCAAGTTTATTTTTCACATTAGTGACCAGACAGATGAAAGAGAGAGCTTACGTGTTTCTCCAGCGTGTTAAGATTAAGTTCATCCTGATCAGAGAGTGGATTACAGCCCACCTGCAACACACACACACACACACACACACACACACACACACACACACACACACACACACACACACACACACACACACACACACACACACACACACACACACACACACATTTCAGTCCAGCCCAGTACATGAGTTTGATTGTTGCAGGATGTGCTTCCTCTGTTAATTTGTGGATGTTAAAATAAAATAAAATAAATGTTTGTGTTATTCAGCTGTTAATATCTACCTTTTTGTAAAGGAGGAGGTAATGACGTCATCAGTAGAGATTGCTTTTGTTACTTTGGTTTATTAAAGTTTTGAAACCCTATTGTATGTTCTTGAATGCAACTACTCACCAGTAAGACAGCGATGGCCTTGTCCCGCTCCTGGTCCAAGAGAGGAATGACAACGGCTAAAAATAAAAATAAAGAAAAGCATTCTTAATACATAATATATTGATTTAGACAAAACACAACCTTGGACCTTTTATTGCCCTCCTTTAATTGTCTTTCTATGTCCATGTGAAGATGAAAAAACCCCAACACTGCCGAGCAAAACACTGCTTTCTTTTCTCTTCTATAATTTGTTATCGGTATAGAGCAGATTGCAACAGCAGTTACTTATGGACAGAATAAGTTTGACCTTGGAGGTGGATGTTGCTGAATTTGTGGACAGCAGACACACAGAATGATTTGTTTACCACATTGGTACCAAACAAACTCTTATTCCTGCAACATCATTAAAAAGTTCAGTGGTATTTATTGATCCACAAAGAGCAGAG
Source organism: Cottoperca gobio (assembly GCF_900634415.1). NCBI lineage: Eukaryota > Metazoa > Chordata > Actinopteri > Perciformes > Bovichtidae > Cottoperca > Cottoperca gobio. Next base: position 7,305,298 of record NC_041367.1, read on the forward strand.
CAGTCATGCATGTGTACATGTGGATGTCTCCATGATATCATCCCTCCAGGCTAATCTCTCCTTTCTGTTTTTAGATAAAAAACACATAATGTTCATTTGAAGAGAAACGCAGAGTCTACTCATTGTACTCCTTTCGAGCTCTTGCATTTTTTTCTAATCGTAGACATTCATTGCTTTTTTTTTAGTGTGTGTGTGTGTGGGGGGGGGGGTCTCTTGTCCAATTTAATTGCCCATGCGGCTCTAAACCTATCCCTCTGCAATCATCATCTCTTGTTCACTACTTCTCTCTTATTCCTTTTGTTAGTTTTTCATCTCACATCTCTCTGCTCCTCTGCAATCACAGACACACTATCACACATCAACAAACACACACACACACACACACACACACACACACACACACACACACACACTCAGATGTTGGTCCATTTGTCTGCCCGTCAGCATCATACAAGCCCTTGCTACACCCTTCAACATACACACATGTTGGGAAAACCACATGCACCTCTTCTGTGTGCTGGTAACGGTGCTGCGAGACAGATTCTGTATTTCTCTGGCAGTTCGGACAGAGGAAGGCCGGCACACTGACATCGCTTCAGCTGGTCCACGATACTCCTAAAACAGACAGACACAAGTTGGTTTAGGGAAAGACAATTGCCCCCAGCATATCACTCAGAGTGAGGAACAGAGAGACAGTCCGTCAGACATTGGGGAGACAAAGAGGAAGAAGGAATTTGGAAGATAATTGAAGCAAATGGAACGTTGTGTGTGTGTGTGTGTGTGTGTGTGTGTGTGTGTGTGTGTGTGTGTGTGTGTGTGTGTGTGTGTGTGTGTTGAAAGTGCTGGCCAGGAGTGATGATGGTCTGTGCGTGTGAGATATTTAATACAGCGGGCAGCTCTCCTATGCTAAAATATGAGACATTTGTTTATGCTGGACTGACCATTGCCAAATGACACGCAGACACATAGATTTTCACACAAATGCACAAAAAAACAAACACACACATGTGGCGATGTCACTGCACGCTTCAGTAAGCAAACACACTCTGACTGCATGAATATGGAAATGAAGGACAAAAAGAAGGAAAATAGTTTAACACAGGTACATTCATGATCTATGTGCTTCCCATAATAATCTACTGAACCCTGCAGCAGGTACACACACACACACACACACACACACACACACACACACACACACACACACACACAAAGCAGCAGCAGCAGCAGTCACTCCATTACATGCTCACAGAGTCTGAAATCCCTTCAGACCATTGCAGCCAAATCTCTGCATGGTGCATTGATTTAAAAGTGTCCATTTATTTCAGCTCACTGAGGAACAGCCTACTTCTCTCAGAAAGACATTCTCGGCGTTGTTTACTATGGTGCTGACCTTTGTGTAATGTCTTTGTTCAAAGCAGCTTTTCTGCACAACCATGATGCCAATTTAAAGCGAGTAAAGCAAAGAACTAAAATCCCCCCCTGGGGCGTTAAGATTTAGTTTTCTCTGTGCACATATGACAAACCTATTAGATAATACAATGTGTGTGTGGTGTATGAAGAAAGATATAAGGTCAACTAAAGCTTCACACAACTGCTTGGAGCAGTTAGCAGCAACAATAGCTCAAATTGCAGAACATAATATAGGTCAAATCTGTTGTGGTGGGAGGTGTGTGTACAGTGCAAGTTGGCCCCACAGATACAATGTAAATGTGGGTGTGCATTTGGCACTCGGTAATCAGCTGATTATTAATTGATCTGGGTTATGCTAATGACTTAAAGTCCCAGCCCGAACCTCCGCTCCATTTGTCGTAACTGCTTAAGCATCATTAAGAAACACTGCAGTTCCTAACACCTGATGGTGTGTGTGCTTTAATGGCATCGCGTTGTGTTGTTGAGGACAGAGAACAAGAACACCATTGTCAACAGTGCGTGAAATGATTCCTGTTTTAAGGAGCTAAGAAGGAGCTCCACTATAATTAGTCTGTGTGTTTGTCCATATGTTTGATCATTTACACATTTTACACAACTCTGAGGGGGGGGGGGATGCAGCAATACCGCACGTAGTCATGGTACCAATATGCTGTGCAGAAATATAATAACAGAGGTGATATTCCAAGTATAAGTACAGTAGTAATAATATATACATAGAGATGATATACTGTACGTTTAAGTCATATCTGCTCGGTATTATAATGTATTCTTATAACATTTGGTTGGTTTAAATCAATAATAATGCTTGTAGACAAATTTATCTCTAACTTTGTTCATTGTTTTTTTGGCAAAATAATTGCTGTGAAAATATGAGTGCAGGGAAGCGGAGAGAGAGAGAGTCTGTAATCATAACGGTTTATGTAACTGAATTGCATATTAGAGCCCTTTTTACAAAATGAAAAACATATTTTAGAAGGAAATAAAACAAAGCTGTTGTGCAGCTTTATAGTGTATATGTAGCTTATCACTGCATTCTGTATACTTTAGACATTGGACTGTGAGTTTACCTTTTGCAATATCTCTAACAACAGCTTGTTGGGCATCCGTTATCTTGTACACAACACATCGTTTAGAGGATAAACAACAATAAAAGCAGTTTTGGCTGAACTTGTTTGTGCGTTTTGACTTTGCATGTTCGTGTCTGTCCAGTGGGCTTGTATGTGTTGGAAAGTGGGCTGGAATGAGACTAAAACAAAGTGGCCTTCTTCCTCTCAGATGGGTTTATTGAACGTGTGTTTCTTTTCTTTGTGTCTATGTGTGTGTGTGTCTGTGTGTGTGTGTGTGTGTGTGTGTGTGTCTGTGTGTGTGTGCCAAGGTCTTAAAAACAGGCTTATATAAACAGATGAATTGAAGGGCGAAAAGTAACAAAGTGCCTTGTAGCTCTTTTAATATCACCAATATCACAATTGTGTGTGTGTGTATACGTGTGTACGTGTGTGTGTACGTATGGTCAATGCTTGTGTCCTTGTGTGGTGATTAGGAGTTGGAAAGAGGGTTTTTGTCTGACAAACAGACCTTTTCATCTATTATGCGGTGTTGGTTTTTTGCCGGAGCCTGGGCAGCAGGCGCAGGAGCACACAGGGCTGTAGAGCTTCAGAGAGCACTTAAGGAGAGGAGAGGATCGCTGTGTCTCACTGAGGACCCCGAGCGCTGTCACCTTGGCTATTAGCCCTGCGACACTTCCGCAGGGAGAGGGATTGAAGGTGAGAGAGAAAGAGGAGCAGCAGGGAGAGAAATGGTGGTGGTGGGGGGGGGGGTTACAACACACAGCCAGCTTACTGCTTCATGGCTCTTTAGAGAGAGAGCAGGCTGAGAGTAAAAAAAGGGCAACCACATAGTGATGCAGTGAGGTGGGAAGGTGAGACCGCTGATAACAAATGGGCGAAAGAGTTTGTCAGAGAGAGGGATGTGTAATAAGAAGGAGGAAAAGGGAGATATAAAAGGGAGAGTTTTAATGAGAGAGCAATAGAAGTGGGGGATGAGGTGGTAAAAAATGACTGTGTGCCTCCGTGATGACAGTCTCACTGTGACACGCAGATGATGTGATTTTGGGCTTAGCGACTCATAGTCATTCAGGTGACACACCAGCTTTTCACACAGAGAGTCTCTGTTTCCCGTCTTCATCTCTCCCTTGTTCTATTTGCGAAAACATCTGTGGTTCGCTGCCGCTGTACACACACACACTCACACTCACACACACACGCACACACACAGAGAGACACACAGAGTACACACCTGATCTTTCCCTCCTGTGGCAGTTCGTGTGGTGGGTCTTCAGATAGCAGCCTCGAGTATCCCTCCGGCAAGTAGACACATACACACTCCTGGAATAAAACACACATATAAGTGCATATTCACTCGTAATATTCATTTGATATTCATTGATTTAATGACTGATGAGTTTTATCCATTTGCAACGAGGCCCGGGCCTGTGTTCCCTGGTCTTATGTCAGGGCTGAGGCTTGTAGCTCCACTGCTGTGACTATTCACAGGAAGCTTTCAGTTTTCAGGTGATAAATCAAGGAAACGTCAAATATGTTTAGCTCTTTGTTTAAATGTGTGTCTGTTCAAATACCGTGCTGGGTAGCAGCTCCTGTATGCTCTCTCGAAGGGCCACTCGAAGCGAGCGCGCATCGACAACCGCCGCCAGCCGCAGCAAAGCATCCTGGGAAAGGAGACAAACAGATGCCCTGATGTCTGTTTGGTTGTTTGTTTACAATCTCATGATGTGCGCCTCCAAAAACCTGAGGCCTTGGCTTTAGTTGAGTTTTTCTTGTGGGTACAAGGTTTATGTTACGACAGCTCTTCCCCAGATATTTAGCTTGGCAGGCCACAAATGCATCTGAAACAACATTTAAACTGTGCCACACTCATAGCACAGCAATCTGTGCCTGTTGGAGGCACAAGGGAGGTACTTGAAAATGAAGTGAACTACTGAAGTGAATTACTGGAGTTAGCTTTGCTCTCCAGGACACTCGATGCATTTGTTTCATTTTGGCACTGTGAAAACCAAGATACAGACAAGAAGCAGATAATTATTCATGAACTGAAATGATATATGGCGGTACTACCGGCAACTAAATCTTATGGTTCACAAATGACATAACAGATATTTACTTTCTTATACATCTCATTGATGCGTTCTTTGAAGATTGGATAGAAGCACTTAGGAGGAGAGGGGGGGGTTATCTTAATTAGTCTGTCTCTGATCAATCTTTTAAATGTTTTTTTCATTTCTTTTGACTTTATTATCTTTCCACATCAAAAACTCAGTACACTCACAAATTCTAAACACACATGGATTTAGGAAAAGAAAGTGACTCCTCTTCAGAATAAAGGCCACATTATGCTTGAAACAAACTAGTCTGAGCATTGTCCAACCACATAGCTGTTAAAAGTAGACCCAGAGTCGGGGGGCAAAACGCTGGTAGTCTAAGAGAGGGGCAAGTTGCGATGAATGGTACAGATGGAGATTGTGGAAAGTCATAATGTTGCTTGATGATGTTGCAAAAAGACAGAAATAGTTGAGAGAGAAGTTTAAACCTTTCCTACTTTGTTGCTTCTGCACACACGGCCAATTGCTGCATAAAGTGGCCGTGCTTGTCTTAGAAAGAGGAAAAATTCCAAAAACAATAAACAAAAAAATAGACGTCCCAATTCCACTGTCAGAAAGGTGTTTTCGATGCGGTGTGACCATCAGAGAAGCACTTTCTTTGCAGCATACTAATGCCTTAAAAGGGTCAGTATAACTGCAAGGTGAGAGCCATTTGTTTTCTCTTTTTGGTCCTCTGAAAGCAACTTCCTTAATAAAGATGAGGTTTGGAAACACGGCAGAGAAGAAGAGCAATGGTAAGGCAGGAGAGCTGATCTGAGATAAGTTTCTATCTTAAGGTCATAAAAGATAGAGTTTGTGCTTCAAGGTTTTTTACATTTCCACCTTCCACAAACATTACAAACAGGCTTAGAGAGCTGCAGCTTCTCACAACCACAACTTTATTAAATAAAGTAACAGTCCATGCTAGAAACGCATACTATAAAAACATTTACACTCTGTGTGCAGTCTAATTAAATCCCTACCAGTTCTCACACTACACTAGTATTACATGTATGCACAGTGTAAAGACTGAATCATAGCAGGACTTCAAAATCTGATCAAAGCAGAGAAAAATACCGCAATGACAAGGGCTTTTTTTAACACTGTGTACTACAGATTGAAAGGAAAACGATAGTGTTGAACATGTTGCCTGTGACTGCCAGATTAACCTCTTCCAGTTGTTCTGACAAAGCTGTTAGTCTCACACTGAGGGGGTCCATCTGTCAAACTCTCTTATGTTTTTATTTCTCTCTTCTTGTTGAAGAAATACCCACTTCTTCTCTGTCTCTCACTCACGTTCAGTCTTTTGTTTGATTGGGAATAAACATGGAAAACAAGGGAATGGGCAGCAGAGGAAAAGTCGTTAATGGGCGGGTGAAGGGGGAGGGAGAGGAGGGTCAAGGAGTGAGTAAGGAGAAGAGAGGAAAAGGAAGAGATGGTGAGAGAGTGGAGAGTCTTATCATGCCTGAGTACTAAGTGTAGGTTATTACGTGTGATTAGATATGATTAAATGCGATTAGCTTTGATCACTCAATCAGCCTGCCAGAGTGCTGTTGTAATGAAGTTGGACCTCTGCCAGCCCGTGTGTGTGTGTGTGAGAAATCATTTGAGAGTGTGTTGCATCTTAAGCCGCAGATCTTGAAATGCTTGCACAAATACCAATAAGTAATGTTTGAACAAAAGTAGATCTGAACAGCAGACTCCTCTGAGCAGCATCTGAACACCTCTGGCTTCCCATCCTCCCCACTACAGACGCTTAAACCTGCCTTTGTGTCTACGCGTATGTGTGTGTGTGTGTGTGTGTGTGTGTGTGTGTGTGTGTGTTTGTGCATCACTAGCAATAAGATGTATGCCTTGGTAAATGTCACCTTTCACAATCATTTCTTGCCATTAAACCTCATCTGATATAATAATGTACCTGCTTCTCTACCCATCATTACATTTTTAAGCATTTTATTTAAACATGTGCTAATTCCCTTTAACTTTCACGCTGTAACGTAATGTCTCAAACATGTTTTTTTGGCAAATGAAAAGCTTTTAAAACATTTTATTTAACACGGTACTTTTAGAGGTCAATGGGATTTTTAAGGGTTACCTTACCGCCCCAGCATAGTAATTAGATAGAGGACAATGTAATCCTTCAGTTAGATCAAAACTCGACAGCCTCTACATTTTTAATGGAAGCAGCAACGTGGTTTCAATAAACTAGCAGGTTTTTTTCCTCTAATGACATTTCAATTTATGTGATTTTGGACAAAGCTTTTATCTAAATTAAGTTGAAATTACCACAACAGGGAACATTTTTAATACTCCCTCTCTGGGTGTTAACTGGCCATTATGATAATGGAGTATTTTTATTTTAGAATTAGTCTCATAGATCCCATTTTCATTCAACTCACTGCATTACTGTCATTCATAATTTGTTATAGTGGTACACTGACCTGCACCAGGGCGTATTGTCCTCCAGTCTCTGAGTATGCGACAGTATAAATACTCACAATTAAACTGATACATTTCTGTAAATGTCCCACTAACACATACAGTGAATTATGGGCCTTTATTGGATTTACCTGTCTATGTCGTTTCCTCTCGTTTAACCTTCTCACCCCTGCTGTACTTCATCACATCTCTCCTCCACACCTCTCTCATTTTCCTCCCTTCACCATTCTACCTAAAGCCCTAAATTTCTCCTCCTGTTCCTCCTTTTATCAGGTTGTCGTCTTCGCTGTTGTCTTTATCTGCAGCCTTTCTAATCTCTCGGGACGCTCTGACATTTTGAAGGGCACCTGTGATCGGCATAACTAAATACAGATTCCTTCCTCTCTGTATCTTTATCAGACGCACATTTCCCTTAGGCTCTCCTGTTTACCGTGGGACATTGTGTACATCGCACTGCTAATATAAAACTGATTTTTAGGTTATTAGACTGATCCAGACTGTCTCCCTCCTCCATCGTATTACTCACAAGTTCTCTTTCCCTCAGTATATGAATAACCAAAATCTAATCATCATCCCTACAACAGGCGGTGGAGAAATTTCCCACAAAGCATCTAATAAAGTCCCACAATCATGATTGTATCCCCACAATAATTGATACGTCATCTACTGGTTGCTCTACAAATTGGCCTATTACTCAAAGCTGCAACTCCAATAAGACCCTCACATTTGGTTTTTATAAATATAATTTTCTACCAAAGCCTTCCTGATTTGATTTTTATCAGTCTGGATATGATTGGTTTATGTGAAACATGGCTGAAATCAAATGTATTCTTACCAATAAATGAAGCTTCCCCATCTGACTATACAAACCAATGTCCAATTTATAAATTCATTTTCAATTTAACCTCCAAACTTCATAGCAAGACTTGAGGCTTTTGTATCTAAATCATCTCCATCAGCGATGAATTGCTTTGTCCGGGGGAAACAGACTCTGGTCATTCCACCTCGCTTTTCTCTGCGATATACTTTATATTGCCTTAAAAAATACCAATCTGGTTCACTCTTCACCATTTCCTCATAAACCCATTGGTTGTATAAATATATAAAAAAAGGTCACACACATAATAGAACCGCAAACGAGACAGGGTCTGTGTTTCAAGAGGTGACGTCACTGCAAACCCCTCGCAGTGAGTCTGCGATGAAGCACATGCGCACATCGCAATAGCGATGCTGAAAGGAAATATCGTGCAGCTCTACTTGAGACATTGTCTTAAACTGGTGTTGGCTTCTAAACCAAGTACCTGCTTCCTTGATGCCCTACCAGCTAAACCTTTTAAAGATCTCTGCCCATTTCTGGCACGTGCGATGCTGAATATTCATTTATCGCTTACGACGGCACTGTTCGCACTAGCATTAAGACTGCTGCGGTCGAACCTCTACTTAAGAAAACACACCTTGATCCAGGGTCTTTAACCTTCTTTAAGAAGTACTAGAAAGAGTTGTGTCACAACAGTTTTCAGCCCACATAGTTAACAGTCATCTTTTTTAACCTTTTCCGTCTGCTTTAAGAGCCGATGACTCCACTGAAAGTACCACAGTGGTGAATGATCTTCTGCTCGCTTTGGATTCAGATTACACCTCGCTGCTTCCATTTTGACACCGTGGATCTAGACTGAGTGGAATATCAATTTGCCATCTCTGGCGTTGCTCTCTCATGGTAAAAGTCTTTCTTATCTTTTCCCCCATAACTTTCAGTTAGTTGCTTTGTCTTGGATTACCTCAGGGTCTTGCACCTGTCATCTTCACCACTATCGTTCTGGCGTGTTGGCCTCAGTCTTAATATATTGTCTTTATCCTCTATCTTACCTTCTGCTTTTATTTGTACTTACTGCAGATTTTCTGTGTAGGCAAAGAGGTTTGCGGTGTCTAAAGTGCGTACTCTTCTCCTGCGAATGCTACGCTCAATTTGCTCTTCAGGAGGGCACTTACAGTAAGCCATGTCTGTGAAGATGCTCTGCAGAAGGGTTAAAAAGCCAAGAACATAATGGTAGGTCCACAGGTGTAATGGTATGGAAATGAGATTGCCGAGATGCTGGACTTTTAAACAATAAAATGCTGATCCGCTAATAAATAGAGGTAAGGAAACAAATGTTTCATTCAATCTTTTTCCCTGAACTAGCAGTCGTAAATCAGAGTTAATAGAGAGGGACGCAGGCATTTGGAGCATAACTCCAGGAGGACAACTTGCTGAAAATCTTAATTAAGTCTACATGGACAGAGCTGTAGCTAAAGCCAAATCAGTTCTGTGTAATGCCGAGATAATTTCCTTCTGAGCAGAACTAGGCCAGATAATATTTGCCCATTCTTTTTAAGGTTTATTTTAGCATGCTGTGGCTGCCTGCTGAGCAGAGATTTTGTTTGGCACTTAATACAGTGAGTACTATATATGTTGGAGCTGTACTTTCATATGAAAGACTTTCCTGTTTATGCTGTAGAATTTCAAGATAATTAAGACAAGATGATTTCACAGAGGCATTTGACCCAGCTCTGCTAGTCAGCTCTCATGTTTCCCGTATTTCTCTCGCTAATGGTGAAAGTATAATTGCACAAATAGTTAAACAGTTGTTTTTGGTGGAGCTGGATCTGAGTGGTATTTCATATCCAGCAGCAGCTGCGGGCAACAATTTCAGCAGGAAGCAGATTTGACCCCTGAGAGTTTTTGAATATGTGATGAGCAAGGAGAAAGAATAGGATGTGTGGTGGTTCGCACTTTACAACAGAAACATCTCAAATTGTCTATTATACTTAACTGAAGTGAAGAAAGAGAGGACCTTTATTTGAGATATTATCAGAGAGATAATTATATTTTATATCTTATAAAAAATTATCGGCAAACGTTCCACTTACTAGAACATTTCTAGAGCTTCTAGCCATGATCTCCATCAATGGATAAGGTGAAGTCAAATCTGCTTTACACTCAAAATATGATACCCTCTACCCTTAGACCCTCGGTCTAAGGAAGAGCAACCGAGAGGAAGTTCCTCTTCCAGTGTGGACGGATATGCAACAGATGTTGTGTGTACAGAAATCACATTACGGAGTGCAAACACATATGAATAATATGGATCTCAGTTGGTAACGATTGAATCTTCAAGCTCAATATTTTATATCATTTTAGAAAGAAGCCCGTTTTCTGATTCGTTCACATTTTGACAATTTTGGTGGATGGCCTTGCTAGAGAAGGCGAGTGCCTTTAGTTTATTTGGATCTGATGTTGATCAGCCGATGTGACATGCGTGACTTCAAGGTCCTGTTAAGGGAAAACTAGCCATGAGAATTGGAATAATAATCCTGTGCACTGCCATTCGTGGAGGATCAAAACTGTAATCATCATCAAAGTCAATAATATCTATTTATTTCCTTCTACTGACCCTCCCCCTCCCCCCGTGATTAAAAAGCAGAACCTTTACAAAAGCTACAGGAAAGGAAACACAACACCTTTGAAGTTTTCTTTCACACTATCAAAAGACATCTCTGTGAACACAATCAGTGTTGCTGCAAATTATTCATAGCCATATGCTTTTGCAAGAGCTGCGTTTAATTCTATCACCATAATATGAACATGTGTGCGGAAAACCTTCAAAACCTAGTTATAGATTCTACAGTTTTTACACTTTCTTTGAGTCATTGTCCCAGATGTCATTTTATTATTGTTGGGACTGGGAAGCACAGGATATGAGTTATATTCCACATTATTAATCCCTCCTGAAATTGAGGAAGAGCATGCAGCCTTCACACAGAACCACTTCGAGAGCAAAGGCTTTATCTTCACTGCAGCGACATGTTTTTCAGTTCATTTGTAACTATTTTACAAAATAGAGAAGAGAGAGAGCGTTACAGATTTTAAAATAGCCAGTTAGCCGCATACTAACATTCTGAATTGGCCACATTAGATAAAAACCTAGCTTAGCTAAAGACTCGACCGGGAGGATTAGTTTAAGGAGTTAATTGGAGGCTTTAGGACAGCTCCCGTATTTCTTATCTGCTTTATTGTTCACAGAGCAGTTCACAGAGCCAATCTGCATTTCAAGATGTTTACTGTACGACCTTGATCTGACAGCAAGAGGATGAAGGGTAATGGCATACCCGCTTGCACATGATTAAAGGTATCCTCCTTCATGCCTATAGATCTTTATGTAAAACCAACTATTTACATGTTCTAACAAGCCCCTTGGTGTATTTCAGCAAATCACTAGCTTGCTCACTGCTTCACCTGCAGTGTGTTCAAATGTGGATGTTTAAGGCAACAAAGGATGGCTGTTCACTCTTTAACGTTTGAGTTAAGTGAATTACTGATACGGATTGATTTTTGCCTGTTAGCCAGTCGCTAGAGAGGAGGGAGGAGTGGAAAGGGACAAATATGAAGACAGGCAGAAGCAAGGACATACACACAGACACACACACAAAACACACACACACACACACACACACACACACACACACACACACACACACACACACACACACACGCACACGGCTAGTGGGGCTGGTAGTGTTGCACTGGGTCCTGGTTGTTATTCCAACAGAGCTGGGTCTCCAGTAGCATCACTAACATACTGGAGACACATGCACTGTAGAATACAGCCAAGCCATGATGACGGGCCCCGCCATGTTCATACACACACACACACACACACACACACACACACACACACACACACACACACACACACACACACACACACACACACAATGTCCCAGTGATATTTCCAATAATAAAAATCTAAATGTGATGAAAATGTTATCTAAGGAAATGGAGGCACAGAGTAAAAGGGAGGGAAGACTATTGAGAATATTAATTCTCTCTCTCTCTCTCTCTCTCTCTCTCTCTCTCTCTCTCTCTCTCTCTCTCGCACACGCACAAAAGTAGATAAAGGATTGGATGTGTAAAAAGAGATGCAGTCACTGATCTAACACTGTGTGCGTGTGCGTGCATGTGTGTGTGTGTGTGTAGAAAGAGAGAGACTGAGAGGAAGAGAGATTTTGAAATCTTTTAAACTGAGACCAGCCTATGGGCCATAATTCATAAATATTTCCTCAGCATGACTCCAGGGAATCTAGAGTGAGTGAAACACAAGTTCAGATCTAAAAGAACAAGTAGAAAGGCAAGAATTGACAGCATAAACCAGGCGAACCAGATCCACATAAACTGCTCGCTTGTGAATATTCACACGTCGCTCAGAGGAGAGATTCAAGCGTTTGCCAAGAAACCCAGATACAACAGGGAAGAGTCTTTACTGTCCTATGGTCTTTTTGATCAGCGTGAAGCTAAATTAATCATTCATATCACATTATTTGGACGTCTCATTACGACTTCATGCCTTAAAGCTCATCTATAACCCATACAACAACAGTGATTTGATGCTATACAACTTGACGAAATACATTTTCCTCTCAGTCCAAGGCTGCTTTGGCATCTCCAGAGACAACAGCAGACAGCTGCTCACACCTTGTCTCAATAGTATTACATTTTAATTAAAGAGGAAAAAGAAAGAAATAATTAATATCAGCAGCATATCTATGATGGGGAGTTTGTCTACGTAAATCATGAATGCTGCGTTCTCTTATTTGGTATTTTTATGTTTTAGGATGTGAAGTTTTACCTGCAACATATGCAAAGCTAATAGACGCAGAAACAGGTATATGCTATGTAAAGCAGGCCCACTGGTGACCACAGTAATAGCTTTTTGCTCCTTGACATCCTGAATTTTGATTCTTTAGTCTTGTATTTTATTTGGTTTTAATCCTTTTAATCCTATTTCTTTCAATATCGCCTTATGTTTCTTTTATATCTTGATGCATTTCTGTCTTATGTAAAACACTTTGGATACATTTGCCCTAGCCTCTTGTAGCGCAACAGAGGAAGGTCTGCGTTTCATACGTCCTGCTCGTGCACGAGGACACTCCGTGCACGTGGGTGACGTGACACGTTGTCCTGTTTGAGCATTTTTCAGCCTGTATTTGATTCCATTTAGGCGAATCTGCACCGTACAATTTTGTTTTGAAAATCAACTATTAGCAGTTCCTTTTTGCACTGTAACCATGGAAACAGACAACTATAACTGGATTACTTTTGATATTAAATACAACCCTCCCGAACTATGATTATGATACAGATATTGAAATGTCCGTAAAGTAGAAGTAACACAACATCCAGCAGAATGTGTGTTCAGATTTTGATCATTGTTTGTTTGTTCATATTATATAATAATACTTTTTTAATAATATCCTGTCTCATTGCTGTTCCTGGTGCAGAGTAGGGATGCAGCAAAAATGCTAAGCACCTTATCTCATTTAAATGGCTGTGATTGTCATCAGTTCTCACCGAGGGACTGGCCTCCTCTCAAATGTCAACAACTCCCAACAAGGGCTGTTCTAAATATCATGGCTGCTCAAAAACTACCTTGTGAAAATGCAGCCGATGTGTTGTGTATGAAAGCAGCTTTATTAGAGACAATGATACCTGAGCTCCTCTACTTTTTCTCCGTCCAGCAGCAGCAGCACTGCTGTAAGGAGCTATTCAAAGCTCAGGGCAGGAAATAGGGTGAGTGATGGGAGTATGAGTGGGAGAAAAACACAAACTCTGGCAGGGAGGCCACAATAATGGTGTCCATTCTTCATCCACACCGTCTTTGTCGCTGTTCTCTATGTTATGCATGCCCCCCCACCCCCTTTCCCTCAGTCACTTTGTCACCTGTTATTTGTCCCTCGCATCCCATTATACCTCTCTCTCACTCTCTTTCCTACTTTCTTTCCGTCTCTTCGCTGCAGGTGTTTGACAGTCATATTGTCGAACATACGGCAGTTGTTCTATTTTAAAGTCTTCTGTTCAGGAACAGACACCCACATGCTCTCGCCATTCTCTTTGCTCCATTCGGCTCTCTATTCACTCTTTTCTGTCCTCCATTAGGTTTTTACCCTGCTCAAACTCCATCGCTCTGTCTATTCTATGTTTCCCCCCTGTTACCATCTCTATACATACTGCCCACATCTGTCTGCCTGTCCGTCCGTCCGTCTATCTATCAGTCTTGTTTATCAGTCCTTCTATCCACTTAACATGTTACTGATTATTAAAAGGTAAATAATTAGCTATCTTCCTGCTTCTACCAAAAGGATAAAAAACTAAACAAAAAACAAGGCAACAAGTGTCGCTGCCTTGGAAACTGCTTGAATACTACTGTAGAAAACCAAATCACCACGGATACAGATAACAGAGTTGCCATATATTTCACAACGCAGCTTTTGATAATGTCTCTCTGCGAAACGCTTTGGTTGTTAACAGTGATTTGCAACAGTTTCGAAACGCTTCTGTACGTCATCTGAGAGGACATAGACAAACCACATGTTTTGTCACTTGCTGATCTTTTATTATGGGAAACTTTATCCCCTACATATGTTGAATTGTGAGCCTGCTTATAGACGGATTAACATGTTGGCATGTTCGGATGACTTGCTGTGCACTAACTAACAGACTCTATGTTATATATTCTATTGTTAATTCATATTTTTAAGTCTCGAATTTCCCTGTAATTAGTATTAAATGATCAAGTCTTCACAGTCACATACCTTTTTCCTTCTGGTAAATTATAGGAACTTACTGCACCAGCAAAACACATTTGTATAATTCTTGTTATATTGGGTGCTGCACAACTTCAGCTCGTTGGGTTCTTGTCTCAGCTTTTGTGTTTTCTCTCGCTTCCATAAGCTCGATTTAACAACAACTGGTTGCTGAAATCAATCATGTTTGAAAATAGTTCGCTAAAAAATGTGAAAGTCTGAGTTGTTGTGTCACATTACTCACGGGGACATGCAGGGCTTCAAAGCCACCGATAGGATCTAGTTGGCAACAAGTAAGAGAGTCTCTTCTGAACATTACTTTAAAGTGGAATGAAAGTGTTGTGATAAATATGAAAGGGGATACAACACTTTTCAGGAAGTGAAAGAAACTGTTAATTCCTATGCTGTTTTGGGAGTTTTGTTTGCCATACTACCTAACCATACATTTCCAGCCAAAAAGCCATCACTGTTGCTATTAATTCATCAGAGAGGCAGCCAGCGTACTCAATGGAGCCTGATGTTCACATAAACCTGTCAAAGAAGGAACCAAATAAATGACCAGGAGGTTTGAGACACAACTTTAAATGTTCCCTCCCTCTATGTCTGCCTTTCACTCTGTTAATTGTCAACACTGAGAACTCTGAGTGTTTCTTTTTTGGACAAGAAACAGGAAGTCAGGAATACCTAAACACATGCAGAAACACAGGAAAGAGAGAGGTGTATCACGCACACATGTTCACACACTTGTTATTTTAACCGTGGAGCCTTTCGCCGACTGCAGCCTCCAGTTAACACGTCACTGTGTGAAAGGCTGTGTGTGAGATCCCATTTCAAAGTGTACACCTGGGCAAATTAAAAATGAAAATTTATTAAATTGAATTATAAACACGGGGAGATTAGCTCACACAAACACAGACATACAGAGACACACACACACACACACACACACACACACACACACACACACACACACAAATATAATATGCACAGGTGCAAGCTTACAAATAGGATTTTAATGATTGAATAACTTGCAAAAACATGACATATTAGATGCAAACACACACACACACATATACATACACACACATATACACGCACACACAGACACACAGACACAGACACACACACACACACACAATTTTATTTAAATGTTTTGTTGTACTGTATTACACTTATGAAAATTCAGAGGCTTTGTGTGTGTACGTGTGTATGTATGTGTGTGTGTGTGTGTGTGTGTGTGTGTGTGTGTGTGTGAGTGTGTGTGTGTGTGTGTGTGTGTGTGTGTGCACTATGCCATTGTTTAGGGGTAGAATACATTTCCTGTTAAAAAATTCCAGGATGGACTCCCCATTGGGAGCTTCCCTGTTTATCTTTTCAGGAACACACACACACACACACACACACACACACACACACACACACACACACACACACACACACACACACACACACACACACACACACACACACACAGACATACACACACTTCTACGCAGGGCAATACAATGCCTCAGTCTCCTAATGTCTCCTTGACATTTTGCTCACCTCTCCTTTCCCTGTCTTCCTCCCTCACCCACCTCTTCCTCCGTGCCTCCCTATATATCTTTTCTTCTGCTGGGTCATCTCATGTCACTCTACTCACTCTTCTCCTTTCCCATGACCTCTTTTCCTCTGCTGTGTCTTTTGCCTTTAAAATATCGTAGGTCACCTTGAGTAGTGTAAGTGCGTGTGTGTGTGTGTGTGTGTGTGTGTGTGTGTGTGTGTGTGTTTGAATCTGTGGTGGATTACACAAGGAGCACTGTCCGCAAATAGCTCCAAGCTGAGGGAGGGTACCTCAAGTCTCTGAAATAAAATGACTTCTGTGATCCTCAATCGGTATTCATAAATAGTTTATGGATTAATAATAAAGTGGGTTAGTCCCCAAAAACATAACGTAAAAAAGAAATGTGATGCAGAAACTTATTTATGGTAGTTGAGAAAAACAAAAACAAAAACCTTTTTGGATTACTCATAAATACTAAAACCAACAAAAACCTTTAATATGATTGAATAGTAATTAATGAGTGTGAAGGTGTGTTTGAGTTGTTGACGGGAAGTGTTGACGGGAAGGATGGGAGGGGGGTCGAGGGGTCTTTCCTGTTCATATGAGTCATAAATCGTTGGTACGCTCCTGTATGTTTGTGCGTGTGTCCTTCTGCATGAAAGCGTAGGATGAGGAGAGAAACTGCTAACAGAGATTTGGATGGCTTCAGGTGTGAACTTGTGAAGTAAAGTAGTAAAGTGAGGTGCTGACATATCGACTATCATCGTTCTTACCAGGGAACAAAATCAGCATCAGTATACACACGAGGAATGTGTGTGTCTGCTTGGGGAGCAAAAGCATAGGCAGACACACACACTCCTCGTGCTCGAACCAATCAGAAGCAGAGTAGGGCGGGTCATGATTTTTACAAAATTCTTTCCTGTAAACATGCATCCGTTTTTCAAACTGCTTATACTAGTCAAAGCTGCATGTACTGATGAGAGGGAGTACAGACTACACAAGGCTAACACACACATAAACAGACACATTGATACCTACTGTCCCTTTAGTAGAAATAAAACATTTAGTCATTCAATCTTTTATCTGCAGCTATTTATTATAATCGATTAATCATAAAAAAACTTTCTAGTGCAAGGATGTTCGGCTGGTCTTTGTTATATATCATTATAAATCTAATATCTTTTGTTAGCAACTTGGTGGCAGCGGAGAGAAGTACTGAATGTCTTCACTCTGTACCAACTCCTGAGCTGAGGGAAATATCTGGCTCTATAGATGCTGAATGCTCCGCTGTGTTCACCAGCTTGTCACAAACTGTTTGTGTCTGCTGCTTAGTGCAGAGCAGATAGAGTACAGCGGGTTTTAGAGTTACTTCACTGCAAACAGCTGCCTGCTGAGGCCCGAAACGACACGATGAGAGTCAACCAAAAGACAGTAAAGTCTGTGAGCTGAGAGCTAAACAATTAAGCTGAAACTCCGTAAAGTTGAGGAGAGCTGTGGATTCAAGTGATAACACTCTGTAGGGTCAATACGTTCACACTGTTTTTATTTTGTCATTTGATACTTATTGGACTTATTTACGTTGAAAGGAGCCAGTTGAGGTGGTTCGGGCATCTAGTAAGGATGCCACCTGGGCGCCTCCCTAGGGAGGTGTTCCAGGCACGTCCAGCTGGGAGGAGACCCCTGGGGAAGACCCAGGACTCGGTGGAGAGATTATATCTCCTCACTGGGAACGCCTCAGGATCCCCCAGTCGGAGCTGGAGGATGTGGCCCGGAGAAGGGAAGATTGGGGTTCCTTACTGGAGCTGCTGCCCCCGCGACCCGATCCCGGATAAGCGGTAGATGATGGATGGATGGATACTTATTGGGATTTCAAAGTTTTAGTTTGTTGGATACTGGATTGAGGAAAAGCACCATTATTTATTGAAATGTTGTTTAGACACTCTTTTCTTAGAATAGCTTTTATATATGCATATATTCTGTGCAAAGATGTTGCATTTTGCAGTTAACCTGGAACTTTAAAACCCCTCAAATTCTCTCTTTTTCACCACTTTCAGTTTCTTAGTTGACTTTTTGTTGACTTTAATTGCAACAAACACTGTTTTGCAAATTACAGTCGTTGTTTGACTCCTCTGTGTTGCTGCCCTGAACCAGGGTCGTAACAGCATATCTCATATAACCTCCCACCTTCAAAACAGTATGTAATACCCGTTTTACAGTCATAATGCAAAATAAATCCACAAATGCACCCAACATGAGCGTTTCCTTACACAGCAGCACTCCTGGCACTGAAACAACTGACATATGCCCTTGGTGAGATGAAATACAGGGTTTACTGTTTCAGTTGGCAAAGAATATTATTCAGGGCAATAATTATAACCCTGATAGCATGAACATAATATGGAACAAGCCCAGAAACAGTAATTACAAGCTTGCAAGATGGGTCTATTAATTTAAGTGAGCTAATTTGTTGCCTTTGCCATTAAACAATGTCTGTGACATCTGAGAACACAGATGATTCAAAGAATAAAAGACTTATACTGCTGAGTTCTTAACAAAGTCCTCATCTGGGGGATCATTTCATCAAGTTATGAAGTTTATCAAGTCAGGAACAGTGGGGGGCTCGATGGTGGGCACTTAGATTATTACGTGGATTTGTGTGGAAAATCTAAACGGACTGCAGGTGAGAATTTGTTTGTCTGTCTTTGTTTTCACCCTGCGATAAACTGGCAATCAGTCCAGGTTTTTTTCCCGTTCATGCTTTTATCTCATCATGTCAGGTCTTTGGTGTTGGCTTGTTTTCCTGCCTCAGTCAGTCAACAATGATCTGGCTGCAGCTGCTGCAGGATGCTGCCAAACACTCTTGAAGGTCCCACATCACCCCGTGACTGGTCCCTTTTTCATCAGCCTCCAATGAAATACATGTTTAATGTCAAAATCTTTTTCATTTCACACAAAGTAATATGGGCATTTTGATCTTAAAAGGTGCTGCACAAATTGCTTTTTTTTTCTCCCACTGAAGCTATTGAAATTGCAAAGAGGGACAGAAGGACATACTCATCCTTTATGTAATTATGATATTGTTTTGCAGAAATCCTACACGAGTCGGTGAGGGATGATGTTGAATTCATTATTCACCAGCTGCTGTTTGAGGTGAAAACATGAGATGCTGCCAATAATTACACAAAACAGTATTTTGTTGTATTAAACTTTTGTCCTTCACGTACTATTATGTTTTCCACATTGAGTGTAGTTGCCAAATCCCATTAATAATGTCAAAAATGTTGCCAATCTCCTGCCGGCCTCATCTTTCAGTAAAAATGGTGAAGAAGGAGAAGAAGAGGAGAGTCGTGGGGTCATGAGAGGTGATTGTGACGGAGGAAGAAGATCTGATGAAGATATGTGAGGAGGAAGAGGAAAAGGAGGGGACAGCAAGACCTATTTCTAATGAGGCTAACTGTGAGCTCACAACGGGGCACCAGACACTCAATCAATACTTGCCCCAGAGGTCATATACACACACGCACACGCACACACACACACACACACACACACACACACACACTGCGTAGCTGCCGCCAGAGGCCATAATTCTGACTAAAGGATTCCTGCCACTGACACACAGACACAGCAGACCGGACAGGAAGCCTGCTGTGGCAGAACATAAATTACTGATCTAACACTCGCTCACTCATGTGCACACAGACGCAAACACACACAGAGAGGAGTCAGATTATATATGGTGTGATAACAAAGCAGCAAAGTGTAGGAACAATTTCTGTGAAGAAACCGCAGACGGCGTATTGCTTACCAGCTTGAGCAGTAATCTACTGTAGCTGAACAAGGCGTTTGTTAAACTGAAGGGAAGATATGAGTCTGCTTTGTTAAGTCTGTCACATGTTCAATTTGAGTAGAAAGCAGGAGGCGCTGGACAAACTGTAAATCTGACATTTCAATGTGTTCTGCTGAATAAACGAAAAAGCTAAATATATGGAAATGGAAATAAATTAAATGAAGCAGCCTAACACATGCTCACATGCATTTCAAACACTGACACACACATTCAGGCACAAAAACCCTGATGAGGTCCACTTAGCTGATTGGACAAGAAGTGATTGATAGGGAGTTTAGTGATGGATGGCAGCTACTTCACAACACACACACACACACACACGCACGCACACGCACACGCACACACACACAAATTGACGCAAAACCAGTGAAATACTAATATAAATATGTATTATATTATATTAATAATGTTGTATTTTGCCCAAGGCTGCCTTATCAGGGACCAGCAGAAGTCTACTTTGAATTTCAAAATAACTACATCTCCTATGTGTATGTGAGAGTGTTTGTGTGTGTGTGTGTCTGTGCGTGTGTGCGTGTGCGTGCGTGCGTGTGTAGCACTGACATTGTGATAAAAACAAGTTTAATTCAGAGGAGGCATACAAAATATTCCATGCGCCTGTCACAACTGAACAGTGTGCTGCAGACATCAGCACAAACACACATTTTATAACATGAAACACCTGCAAACCTTTGATGCGTACATCAAATACATCTGACCTGGTAAAAGCAGGAAAGTTAAAAAAAAAATCCCCAAACTATTAGGCTGCTGAAATTGCATTTTCACATTTTTGACAGAAGGCACCACGTCGGCTGTTAGAAAGCAAACATATTATCATTTAATTTGCAAAGCAGCATTAGGAATAACAATTCAATACTGAGCGTATCTGCAGTGGGCACAGGTTTGTTGTTTTTTGACCACATTTAGAAAACAAGAACTGCAGTGTTTTATCCTATCACTCTGTGTGTGTGTGTGTGTGTGTGTGTGTGTGTGTGTGTGTGTGTGTGTGTGTGTGTGCGCGTGCGTGTGCATGTGTGTTTCCTCTGAGTGTGCATAGCCGAATACAGAGATTATAGTCTGTCACAAACATTCTTACACACACTCAAGGTCAAGAGTGAACCCTTTTATCGTACATGTAGCTGTTTCACTTACCTGTGTTCAAACCGGTTGGATGTGTGTGTGTGTGTGTGTGTGTGTGTGTGTGTGTGTGTGTGTGTGTGTGTGTTACCCCAGTGTATGAACTGCATAAATTGTCTGCGGTCACAGTAAAGTTAATGTGTTGGAAGAGCGACTGCACAGCCGATTACACATTTGTGTCAAAGGTGTGTGTTATGTGTGTTTGTGTGAATCTCTTTACCAAAGACAAGACATGCTGCAATGCAGAGAGCGCAAACACACACATGCAGTATGCGCAAAGATATGCCCAGTAAAAGCAAAGCAGGATGGGACAGTGTGTCACTCAAGTCCGAACCCTATCTGACTCTTAACCTCAACTGTAATCAATTTATCAATAAGACTGACTGGAGTCAATAGTGTAGCAGAGAGCGAGAAGAGCAGCAAGATTGAAAAGAAGATAAAAGACAGGGAGAGGTGGGGGAGGAAAAGACAAAAGAGAAGCAGGTGGAGAGAGTAGGAGACATGAAACAAAAGACGAGGTGAAAGAGATGGGGATGAAGTGATTGATAGATGGCAGACAATGGAATAAAAGAGGAGCTATTGAGTGGGTGAGGGGGAGTGTGACGATTCAAAAAGATGAGGGAGACAGAGGGACTGGCAGAAATATAGGATAAGATTATATGGCAGGCTCGGGTGGATTGAATTGAGGTGGGAAAGGTTATAGGCAACAGGGATGGGTGGAGCACTCTTTTAAAATCTGTCGATGGTATCTTGATTTTGCTCGCATTGTGATGTCAAATTGCATATTAAGCAGGAGGTGCTAGTGGACTTTTGTTGAGGAAAGGGTCGTCTGTAGCCGGGCTTGCTTGAGATAGCAGGAAGAGAAGTTAGGAGTAAGGCGACATTTCAACTTTTTTTCCGCATTACACCTGGTTGAGATCTGATCACATGTGGCCTGGTTGATCTGAGAGCAGACACACTGCAATGTCTTGTAAGTTCAGGTACATCTTGCATACACTTTTATTGCAGGAGTAAATTGGGTCTTACAGTGAAAGAGAAGAGAGAGGAGCATGAAAAACAGAGAGAGAGGAAGGTGACTGAGAGATAAATTACAGAAAGAGCAATGGCTGCAGGCAGTGAGACTAGGATGTGCAGTCTAAACTTTTCTGTGAGTCTAAATGTCTTCCACTGAACTTATATCAAGTGGAAGATAATTATAATGGTGTTAACATAGGATAAATGTGAACCTTGTTAACCCTGTCACACCAACATCTTGTCGAGCGAGAAAAGGTTGTATAAGAAGAGTGCCCTTACTGTTTTGAAATTATAGAAATTTAGAAGAAATGATCACACTCATATTTCACTCTGTCCAGCTACTTCCTTTTCAGAGAGGTAAGTAGCTGAAGCTAACGTTAGCAGCGTAAGCTAATGTTTATTGTGGAAGCCGCATCAAACATTAACCACACTCCCCATAGCATTAGCAAACCAAAGACATACACAACAGTGTGATGATATACATGTCTTAACTTATCTCTGCAGCTTTGTATCAACTACCTCACAGGTGTAAAATCTTATCGCAAGATGTTGTAGTTTCTCACAGCTGCCACTAGGTGCTACCAAAGAGCGTCATTCTTCTGGTGGTATCGTTAAGTCGTATTGCAGGAAGTTGCTGTTACAGTCAACAATGTATTTTCTCCAGTGGTGGGCCAGCAAGGCCTTCTCTGCTGGCCTAAACATCATCAGAATATACATTTAATTTGTATATATTTCTTCCACAAATATGTATTAAATTATTCCCCATAGTCTATTCTCTTCATTTCATAGCTTTCCTCTTGGTTGCGCTGCTTCCAGCCTCAGATCGAGATTTGGAGGTCTGGTCCTTTATGTTAGAGCTTTTATCCAATCATATTTCAGCCATGATGTGTTGCCAGGGTCCAAGAAATCTGCCCTGAGGCCTTCAGAATCAACAGTGCGGGCGCCTGTCGCTTAAAGTGAACGGAGACAAAACTGTAGCGTTAACCAATCAGATTTCGAGTTGGCGACACCGAGGCCAGCTAGCAGGCGTACGATAACGTCAGCACGTCCACGTCTTTTGATTGGATACGCACTATTGAGAGGCAGAGC
The DNA here is from genome assembly GCF_900634415.1 of Cottoperca gobio. NCBI lineage: Eukaryota > Metazoa > Chordata > Actinopteri > Perciformes > Bovichtidae > Cottoperca > Cottoperca gobio. Next base: position 7,328,572 of record NC_041367.1, read on the forward strand.
TACGCAGAGCTAGCAAACTTGAACGAGCTAATTTGTATAGATTTCTACAAGCTGTTTTTTTTCAACCCACAATGGCTGAAGGAGGAGAAGAGATCGATTTGGTCACAGATATAATTACAAATTTTTCAAGAAAAGATAGACATCGTGAGAAGAGAACGGCCAACCCCGACGCTAGCGAGCCTATCACAGCCGGGAAAAGGGTTTGTCTGCCACTTTCAAATCACTAACTACGAGCGGTACCCCCGGCTCACAGCCTCCGAGAGGCACTGCACATTGCACTGCTGGGAATGCCTGCTATTTACAACTAAATGTTTCGCAAATATTAATATAACTCTGTTGTTAGGGTGATGCAACGCCCGGTTATACTGCGTTTCTGTCTAAATGTATAGTTTCTAGAGCCATGGCGTCATAATGATGGTATTAAGAGGTGGAATCATTCAGGTAGGACTGTGTAGGACATCACTGAAGGCCTAGCTGTGAAATGCCCGCTCTCTAATAGTCGAGATTAAAACTCAACAAAGGCAATAACAGCACAATTTACATAATTGTCCTCTCTACAGGGACGTGTATATAATTTATGTCATTAAATACAATATGTCATTTGGTGAAAGAGTGCAGAGTTAAAATAATTCATATTAAGATGCATAAGCATGCGTGTGTGTGTGTGTGTGTGTGTGTGTGTGTGTGTGTGTGTATGTTGGAGAAACTCTCCAGTCCAGCTGGTATGTGACAGTATTGCCATGGCAACCGAGAAAAGCCATCACAGCCAAAATGTCTGTGAGCAGACTTGTAGATATGATGTTCCTTCTGTCCACCCTTTCTCTCTATCTTTCTGTTTATCTGTGTGATAATCTATCAATCTGAGATCTATTAATCTGCTCATCTGTCTACCCTTCTGTCAGTGCCTTGATCAATCTTTCTTTTCCTCATCCCGTTTATTGATCATCTTCCGCCCATATCCATCCATCTATCTTTCCATCCATCTATCCATCTATCTACTATCTATTACATAAAGGCCCTTCAGTGTTGTGAGTGGGTGTCTGCAACAGTCTCTTACCTTAAAGAGGAACATCCGAAAGCATCAAGGGGCAGACAAATAAATGGGAGAGAGAGAGAGAGAGAGAGAGAGAATTATTATTATTTAAGAACAGTTGTAGATTATTAGTTTTCTGACATGATGGAGCAGCATCTCCTTGTTGTTGTGGTGCAAGCTTTGGATGTCAGTCTCTTGTGGATGTTGTACCATTGCAAATTGGACAAATTACTTTGGAGACATGTTTCTGTGATTGAGAAATATATTAATGGAATTCTCTTAAAAAAATAATTCTGCACAATAGTTTCTTTTTTGTAATTTAATGGGTTTGGCTCGGATAGAAAAAAAAACATTCAGGCACAAGAAAATGAGTTAAGGCTCTTTGACAAGCTCTCAGAAAATAGTTTATGTCAGATGTATAGTAATTATACCCAAGCAACATGACGTGTGAATTAAAGTACTCCCCCAAAAAGCTCTCTTTTAGCTAAAGGTCAAAGGTGACAGAGCGGTACTGATGAAGAGGTCATCATGTCATCACACACACTTCCACATTGGAATGAACACCGCCCACTTCCTTTTAAACTCAAGGCACACACTGTACAAACACACACACTCACACACATCAGCACAATGTATAAACAGCTGTGTAGGTAATTACGCTCTGAGTGTGAATATGTGATTAGGTGGTAATTATCATAATCAAGCCAAATGTGGGCACATAATTCTGAAAAAACACAGCTCTCCGTCATCTGCTTATCTGTGAGTGTGTATCGCCGTGTACTAATATATGTGTTTGTGTGTGTTTTTAAATGTGTAATGTACTTTCATGCATACAACTATGTATTTCTGCAATTCTTTCTGTATGTGTGCCTTGCAGTTATTGTGCGTGTTTTCTCTGTCTCACTCATCATGTAAAGCCTTTTGTATCTGTGTGTGTGTGTGTGTGTGTGTGTGTGTGTGTGTGTGTGTGTGTGTGTGTGTGTGTATGTGTGTGTGTACTCCTCTACAGCAAACTCAATATGGCAGGGTCAGCTCTGCAGAAAATAGTCCATTGAGCAGCAATTGCATTCTGCTGCCAAGGACTCTCTGCTTGACTCTTGCCTTTTCTATGGAGCTTTACGTAAACCGCTGAGCCCACACACAAACACACCCGCATGCGCGTGCACAGACACAAACACCCACACACACTCACACAAACACACACACAGACACACACTTGTGGAAGAGAGGATAAAGGGAGAGACTGAGAGCAAGAGCGGAGGAGGTGTGACTAATCGTCTCTTCCTCTGTTTGGAAAGAGTAGAGGAGATGAGCGAGGGCTGTAAAATCATTTTGACGGGCAGGATTAAGACAGACGCACACACACACACACACACACACACACACGTGCGCAGGTATGCTTTCTTTTTTGTTACACCCACACAAGACATCTCTAACATACGGTGCACCAAACTCAGATTTACATATACAGTATTGTACCACACTTACACACATATAAGCTCACAAGTTCCCACGCAAAAATTTATAAAACAGACTTTACACCTGGCATTCACATGCGCCTCCTCTGCAGATTGTGTGGAGATCTGATGCTGCAGGATTATATTATTTACATCTGTCATGGGAATCAGATTTTTCCTCCCCTTGCCAAAATGCAGTTTGTCACAACATCGTCACTTCCTCTTGTAATAATAGCTAAAGACTCTGTGCCATTCAATATTCATGATTTCAAATCTAGTCTGGCGCAAGACCCGAATAATGTTCTTCAAGTCAATGTGGGTGAGTTGAAAACTCAGTTGAACCAGTGAACGAGCAGAACAGTCTTTGAATTCAAACTGCTGATGCTGAAAACTGGCCTGAATGGATTAATTTCAGTAAATGTTGTCATGTTGTGATGTTCACTGTTCACTTAAACTACCTAAAATGATTACAGTAAATATGATGTATTCCTTTAAAGCTGAACTCTTAATTTCCCTCTTCAATCGTTTTCCACTTTTAAAACTTCCCACATCATACGACAATATCACTGCACCATTGGACAGTGGGACATTTTCTTCACCTCAGATTGTGTTCACAGATAAATGATGTTCACAGAGTGAAATATTCAAACCTGACACATATTTACATGGCTGCACAATTGGCCTTTTTGACTTCACAGAGACTTTGAATTGTCAAAGTAGGATAATCAATAATATAGCTTTGTCCTATTCAATCGTCCCCGTAAGCCGAATCCAAATGTCCTGTGTTCACCACACTTCCAGACTTGCTGGCATGTTTCCAAAAAGTCCCAAAGTGCAGAGGACTGTCCATTTTCACAATTCAAGAGGGCTCATGTGGATTTTCTTTATTTTAAACTTGCTGACACAAGAAAAACGTATGTGCTCAATGTATAAAACATAAAAGTGTGATGAGACTTTACTTGCATCATGTAGAAACAATCAGTGCCAAGCCTGTCTCATCAGGGACTTGCGCTTGTAGCCTTGCAGCCTCGCAAACTTGCCATGATGACGGTGAGCGTGTCACAGTAAATACACCCAAAGTCCACGAGGGCCCAGTGTGCACGTCCGGAGTCGACATTTGGATTCAGAACGTGTGACAGTGAGCCAGCATGCAGCAAGCAACAAGAACTAGAAACCAAAGCAGAAAAATGGAATTCAGCCATCACTGGTTTCCTACTGTGCCATGTTAAAAATGTCTTCTGTGAAAAATGCCTATTACATCAAAACAGGAAATATTTTTCATCTGGTTTATGTCATTGATAAAGAATTTACCATATTTCAGAGTAAAAAATGATGAAAATTAAAAATAAAGTTCTGCGTTTGAACATTTGGCATCACAGCATGAGTTCTATGAAATTGGACCGACTAATGGTAGCCGACAGATTTAGGAGGTTAAACTGACAGAAGACACAAGTATATCCCATCCATTATTCACACTCACATGAATAAAGACACAGAGACACACATCCTCGCATCCTGTCCATCGCTCAGTGCCACAGAAAGAGGGCTGTTGCCAGGATACAGAGGCTGTGTGTCTGTTTCCTGTCAGATCAGTCAAAGGAAGAGCCGTAAAACTTTCTGATCAAGCTGTCATTTACCACTCTCACTGCATCCTTTGATTTTCCATCTGCGTGTGTTTGTGTGTGTTTGTTAGTGTTTCTTTGCAGACACTAATGTGTGTTAAAGCACATCCGATATTTAATGCTCCTCCCTCTAACTCACCTTAGTGAAATGCCAAATACGTAATTAACATTTATGCTATGTTCCTTGGCATTGTGTAACATAAGTGTGCTGACATTTTCCACATAAGTAACATGTGTTAACTCATTTTCAACATTTGGCTGTTGTTTCCGAGCGTAATGATTAATTTCCCTGATTTCTACGACAGATATTTTAGGTCTCTCAACACTTTTCTATCATGGAATTGTTATAGATTAGTGTTTATAATTGATATCAGTTTGTTTTGGATGTACACACTGAAGTGATAGAAAAATAATGCAATTTAATGAATGCATGGAAAAACCTGGGAGTATTTATCAAAGTGATGCAAAAATAAAATAAACCCACCTTCTGTGCACAAAATATTTCATACCGCTTTCACATAGCATCGACTCTAAGCTCCCCCATATGAATTACAATAATTATTTTTTGGAGCTTACTTGGAATCTAACCCGACCTGACCCGAGAGAGATGAAGAAAAATTAAAGAAAGGATCGAGGATGAGAGAAGAGGAATGAAAGATGAGGTCTGCTCTTCTCATTTGTGAAAACGATACAAAGACATTTCAGAAAGAAAAAGAAAAACATGCTAATATCCAAACAGGTATTTTATGTGCTTCACAGACTCACAAGCGTACTCATACACACATATAAACACTTGTATTGTTTAACAATTCTAGCAGAAAACCCTGCATATTTTTACACCAGTGCATACATATGTTTCTTGTGTTCTTTCATCAAACACTTCCTCCCCATCTGTGAAGCACTGAGAGGGTTACAGCACCCGTGGGCTGCGTTGTTGCTACTCTTTCCCAAATGTTTCAAACTATTTTAAAGGTTCAACTTGTAATTCTGAGCCACCTGCTCCAAAGAAATAGGGGGCAGCATTTCACCTCTAAACTAATACAATCTCTAATGTTTATATTGTAGTTGTAGTACTTTGGGATATGTATTGTATTCTAATGGATTCTTTATATTGTGTATTGCATTTACTCCTGTGTAATGCCTGTCAGTCAGTCAGCAGGGCAAGAATACGAAGTTCGACCAAACTGCTGAAACTCTGAGAGCCGGTCAAAAAACATCTGCTGTTTTATAATCTTCACGTGGGGCTGATCATCTGTGTTTACTGGGGCACTAATGCTAACCGGGGCTGTAGTCCGTGTAACGTTAAGTCAGTTTGTTTATTGGACTAAATCCAAAGTGGCAGAAACTAGAACACGACCCACATATTCGTCTCATCTTCCCGGTGGTGCCGCAGCCAGGAGAGCAGCCCGCCGGGGGAGGAGAGAGGTCAGTAGAGCCGTCACACGGAGCCTCCGTCAGATGGAGCCTCCGTCAGTGGCCGAAGAGACTTGAGCTCAGCGAGAACAAGCCCCCACGCCTACAGTCACAGCGGGCTGCTGGACCTGTGTAACAGCAGCAGCAGGGAGTCTGCAGTTCCCCGGTGCTGTGGGCTGAACTCGAGCTAACTGCTAACTGAAGCTACACCGCTGACAGCTGTACGCTCGGCGAAACAGACTCCTGGCAGCTGTGAGGTGGTGCGGGTGGTTTTCTAGTTTCTGCCACTTTGAATGTAATCCAATAAACAAACTATAAAACAGAGACGGAACATGGCTGTAATATTTACAAGCGAGTCAGGAACAATACATCCATGTTCAGGCAGCTATGCTTCTTCTCGCTGTACTGAAGGCAGACTTACTACAGTGACTCACTATCGCCTCTAGAGGAACACGTGGTATTACTGGAGGGAGCAGAACTAATCAGTTAGACTGCTGATATCAGTAGATATCTCTGTAACACAGATAGACATAACATCAACACTGTTACCTCTTCACCTTCTGTTGATAATGTTAGTTCATTGTTTTAATGGTTTAAGTTTAAATTCTTGCATATCTTACACATTGAACCTTTAAGGTTCGACAAGGAGAGCTAAATATTTCACAGTTTAAAACAGGGGTGGGGAACCTCCGGCCTATATACGGCCCGCGAGACCATTTGATCCGGCCCTCGAGGTAATTCATAAACGCATGCAAAAAAATAACTGTCTGATTGACTGTTTTTCCTGGCCAAGGCCAGGGTCCTTGAACACAACATGAGCAGAACGTGTCATCACGTGGCCACGTCATGTCAAAAAACGTCAATATTAAACGAGACTGTCATTGGACATCCGCGAACGCAGCATGGCGAGGGTAACAAAGAGAACGATGGATGCGGAATGTTCCAGGAGAAATGGACGAACGATTATTTCTTTGAGGAAGTAAAAGGCCAGTGTGCCAAGTTTTGCGCATGCGGTGAAACACGAAACATGTCAATCTGCACGAGCTGAAAGGACGAGTGCGTTTGGATAAAGTTAACACTTTTTGGCGGAGTTTGGCTCAACAAGCAGCTCTCTGCAGAGCGTAACATACAAACATGGACAGATAGAGAGGTAGACCACCACACCAAGAACAGACTGTTCCACCACTGCTGTGCAGTTATCACTGCCATGTGCAATACTCACTTTATTTTCTATCTTGGTACTTATATTATTTTTATTCTATTTAATTATAGTGTACTGCCTTTTTACGTCATATGTTCTTTTGCTGTGACAAGATACGTTTCCCCGATACAAGATACATGTATAAAAAAGTTGCTTTTTTGCACAGCATATAAGAAAAGTGAAATTAATGGGCTGTGTCTTTCTTGAGGTTATGAGTTCAATAATTAGTATGGCCCTCGAAGGGTGTTGTAAAAACAAAATGGCCCTTGACATAAGAACGGTTCCCCACCCCTGGTTTAAAAGCTCAAAGCAGATCTCAAGTATTTTATTACTTCTCAAGCTCCAAAGTAAAAAATAAATTCTTCCCTTCAGAGTCTTACATAATTGCATTTTATGTATTTCGATCTAAACTACTTGAGATTTTTATAGAATGTTTTTCTATTAGGTTTTAAGGTCAAGCTGTTTGTGGGAGGATGTGCATGTAATAGGGCTTTTAGATGAAAGCAAAGACAAGCTCCAGCTTCCATCTCATCTTTAAAATTAACAAGCGCGCTCTTTCTTTGTAGAATAGAAAGAAATTGTTTAATATGTGTAACTGTTAGTGGGGAAGCATTCATTAATTTATGTTAATAAAAACAATAACTCATATTTCAATTCAAAGGGGCTTCATCCATTAGATGACTAACTGTAATAACACTATTATAATATAATAATACAAATAATAATAAGAATCATTTTAACACACACAACATATACAATGACTACAGAGAAAATAGTTAAAATTACACTGAAATCATATGTTAATACCTTCATGGTGGATTATTTTGTAATCTGAACGAATGTCTACAGTTGGTGACAAAAGATTTAATAATTGTACTTTATAGTATTAAAACCGTGTTTTGGCATCTGACAAGCCTTCACATCTATTCAATTCGATTCCTCAAACTGGCCCCTTTGTTGTATTTCATTTTCTTACAGATAGCTGAAACAACACGCCCCCACCACTGCACCTCTTTGGATTTTCCAATGCAGTAGTTTTGGTCTGAATGCTCTGAAAGAGATGTGAATATATATTTTTCTTTGCTTGACTTAGCTGAAAAAGCAGCTTCTGCTTCTCACTAGTTGTTTGAAGATGTTGTGCTCTGTTGTCTTTGCTGTTTTTCTACAAAAGCTGTATGATGGGATGAGTCAGACTCAGTTTGAGACTAGGGACTAGGGAATTTTATAACTGTCTTTTTGTATTGGAACAGCAGGGGGTCTTCCTAAATCTGCTCTGCGAGCTGTTTTGGGACGTTCCTCTAAATTCCAAATGATGTTTTGGGTGAATTCCAGACAGAATTCAAGGGATTAGTGGAACGAAAGGATCAAAATGTTTCAACCAGATTCTGAGGTTGAATTTGTGAAGAAAATCTCCACAACTGGTTTAAAGCTGCAGTGAGATGAGGAGCTCAGTATAGCATTCACTGCTCTGATCCGAGGGTTCGTGTGACTCAGAGGTCAGTGTAGTTCACTCCACTCATAGAGGAGCTGCTACTAATCTTTTACACCCACATAACCCCCACTCGCTTTTAGATCTCTGTGCGAAGGTGGCAGTGCAACAGAAGGTAAAATTAGTATCTGTAGAGCAAACGCAGGAACAATCATTTACATAATAACTGTATCCATCAGAACGCGGCACTGAAAGGAAGAAAAGAGCCTGCTGATTGATTCCTCCCTCCTTGATTTTTCTTTGTTTGACTGACATACACACTCACAAACACACACACACGCACTCACACACCTTACACCTTATTATGTTAAGTATAACCCGTCATAATGGCATCCGTACTTCTATCTCGCTCTCTTCAATCCATTCTGTTCCCAAGGTGACGGACATTTTACATCCCTATTGGCCGTTTCTACGGTTACTGAGAGATGACTAACTGTAACATGTGCTTATTTTCTATTACAACTCCCCCATCCCCTCCGTGCGCTCTACTGGTATCATTATTTTGTTGAGGGGGAAAAAAAAGGAGAATTTTACAGACATTTTAGTTCGGCAACATCACACCGTTAAGCTGACACTCTTCCAGTGAGTGCTAACAGCATAACAGCAGTTAGCGCTGCTTTGAAATACGGCAATACATGTTACAGCAAAACAGATCACAGGCAGATGGGAGTTAGTTAAAATATCAGGCGGATCAGACACACACTAGCAGCCCTAAACATTAGGCTGTGAAGAGAGGACTCTCACGTGATGAATAATCACTGTAGACATTACTGTGAGTTTGGAACATATTTGAGTATTTGATAGTAGTAGGTGCGATGGATAAAATCTTCTAAATGTAATTTTATATTGCAATATATACATCATGATTATAGCCTTAGCGGTTCTGGAATTTTATGGCTGAACTTTACAGTTGAGAAGCAATCTTGTCAAGCTAAAACTATAGCCCCTTTCCCCCTGGAAAACAAACCCACAATCATCTGGCTTTTGTCTTTACTGGTAAAGGTTACAATTGGCATTCATTTCCGGGACAAATGACTCTACACTCTAGTCACGGTATTTATCGGCTCCAGGTCCAAACGGCAGAGATACATGACACCCGGGAGGCCATTTAAACTCGACAGATATAAAATAAAACCCATCAAACCCATCTTTGTAAGTCTTGCCACTGTTTCGAACAATCACAAACTCTGGTTTGAGAGTTTGAAAGTCTGAATAAGTAACAGATATAAAGAAAAGAAGAAACCGTCGTAATATTTTCACTGCTTACTCACTCGCTTCCAGAGCCAGCCGGCGCAGCTGTGACATTGAACGTGACACACCCGGGAAAAAAATGAATGGCATACTCGTTTCCTGGCAATGGGAAAGGAGTTCCTGTGTTTCCTGCATATACACGATAAAGTTTCTAAACTTAATGAGATTATGGTTAAAATATCGTCAAAGCACCTTATCAAATCTTAACTCTCAGTCCTGCTCATGGATTCGCAACATTTCCCACAATGGTCTCATATTAAAGGGTATAAACGTCTTAGACAAACGTATCGCCTCACCAATTCCAACATTAACTTTGATTGTTTGTTATTTATTCATGAATATTTAATGTTACAAAGAAATATTTAAGATTTGGAACCACATTTCCAGGGGCTTTAAAGTTAAACTGTTAATGCCAAACTGAAGAGTTATTATGCAAGAGTTCATTTCCACAGAAGCTCCATTTCTAAGTTAAAGTGAGTAGAGTAGAGTAGAGTAGAGTATGTGCTTTCAGCAGGTTTATTTTGCTTTATGCATTAAAAGTGAAGTGTTATTCATAAAAATGTGAATTATTGGATTAAGCCGAAGCAGAACATCCTCTTACCTACCGTATCGAGCATATCACTTTTGAATGTCACATTTCTTCCTCATCTCCCTGTCTGATAATCAAATAAATCTCATGTGTGTGTGTGTGTGTGTGTGTGTGTGTGTGTGTGTGTGTGTGTGTGTGTGTGTGTGTGTGTGTACAGGTACTCTATCTAAACGTTGTGCAGAGTTCTACAGTGGATCTTGTGTATTGTCCATGAACAACCCTCAGTAAACAGAAAAAACTCCTGATGCTCTTCTCGTCCCTCCGAGCTCCTCCCCTCCTTCATCCCTCTCTCGCACTCTCGTGCGCCCACTCACTGCCACTCACACCGGGAGACAAAGAGAAAATCACAGATGAAGTGAAATGAAATGAAAAATGATGAGAGGATGAAATGGAGAGAATAATTGCTCCTGTCTCAGTTTGCACACACACTGTTACTGTTTTGAGTAGCCGCATGGACCAGGACTCAACGATTTGGAAAAAACATCTAATCGCGATACGATTCATGATATTAGAGGAAATGGTCATTTTTGTATCATAATTCTCAATTTCATTGAGAATGCAAGGATCTGTACCAAACAAAGATTCTCTCAACGTTTTCTTAAGTCTGTAGAATACCATTTGTAGGCCGGGACATCTCTGCATCACAACAATACCTGATTCAGAATGCTACTCTAACAAGCATCTCATCACATCATCCCCGGACGCTTGTTCCTCTACACCAGGGGTGTCAAACTCGTTTTAGTTCAGGGGCCACATAAAGGCCAATTTGATCTCAAGTGGGCCGTCCAGTAACATCACAGCATACAAACCTATAAATAATGACAACTCCAAATTTTCCCCTTTGTTTTAGTGCAAATAAGTACATTCTGAAAATGTTCAAATTTAATGAACTATCTTTTTACAAAATATTATGAACAACCTGAGATTTCAAAGAAAAAAAGATGCAATTTCAACAATAGTGTTAGTTTATAATTTACACATGTGCATTATAACGTACAGATCACAGTGTATCTACAAAATTTTGTCACAAGTATCTAGATAGATGGATAGATAGATCCCGAGGGAAATTTAGGAACAGTATTTTACTTTATGATCAAAACAATACATTTTTACACTTTGCAAAGTCCTCCCGCATGCTTGTCACCCCTGCTCTACACTCTTCGTGGCAATGACACACCTTTAGCTTTCTCTTTCTCTTTCTCTCTCTGTCTCTCAAACACACACAAAAAAGAGAGGACACTTTTACACTCCCTATGGCATCCCATAAACAAAGTACAATGCTCATTCAGTCCTGACCTTCCTCTCCCTCACTCTTGCAATATCTATTCAGTATCTCTATTCAGTGTGCGCAGGTAAAAGCATGTGTAGCAATAGAAAGACTCACTATACGAGAGAGAGAGAGAGAGAGAGAGAGGGAGAGAGAGAGCGGAAGAGAGAGAGAGAGAGAGAGAGAGCGACAGAGAGAGAGAGAGAGAGAGAGAGAGAGATAGAGAGGGAGATCGAGAGATAGATAGCCAGCTCGAATAGAGCGATACGCGATATAAGAGAGGGGTCCTCCTCTCTCTCTCTCTCTCCCTCTCTTCTCTCTCTCTCTCTCTCGCTCTCTCTCTTCTCTCTTATCTTCTCTCTCTCTCTCTTCCTCTTCTCTCTCTCTCTCTCCCTTTCTCTCTCTCTCTCTCTCTCTCTTCTCTCTCTCCCCTCGCTCTCCCCTCTCTCTCTCTCTCTCTCTCCTCTCCGCTGTGCTCCCTATCGCTCTGTCTCGAGAGAGAGAGAGAGAGAGCTTGCATTTTCCTCCCTTATTCTGGCAGATTTGCTTTGCCCACTTTAACCGCTCGCTCTCCTTGTTGTGGGGAGGAGTTTGTGTCTTCTGCTGGCGTATTTTCACGCCTACATGCCCTTTGTTTCAAAGAGGATTGTGCTGATCTCGTCCCCACAATTTACTGTGGGATGCAGTTTTACTTTCACTTTGATCAGTGTCAGCATGTATCATTACGGAACAATGAACGATGCACCCCGAGGCTGGAAGACTGTTAAGAATGTGACTAAATAATTGCATTGTAATTTCCCTCCAAATTGATGCTCACATTTTGTCGTGCAGCTTTCTAGTCACACAGAGGTTTACCCTTGAGTTAGCATTGAGTTATGCAACTAACTTTATTCACTCATTATATTGTACGGTTGATTGTTTGTGTCTGGGAAGTTGGAATAATGCTGGGGTCAAATCTGTGATGAAGTCTAAAGCTGTCTTTCCAACAAAGAACGTGCAGCGATGTAAACTGACACACAAGTCACATATCAACATCTACGGCTGTGGGTTGCGTAAGTATGACATTGTTCACGGAGCCTTTCATCAACAAACAGAGCAGATTTGATGAGAACGATGTTGGATCATTTAATCTCTGCTTCAAATTAAAACGAATTGGCATTAAATTATCATCAAAGTAATCAAAATGTCATATAATTTATTCATGTAATCTCCAACACATTCAGTTTTTCAGAGATATTTTTTGCACTTAAATTAATCTGTTTAATTAAGCTCTTCAAATTGGCAGTTGCAAAGTTATCTTAAGAAGTTTAGGAATTTAAACTTTCTATCTTCAACATTTTAGGTTCATTTAACAACTTTTTAGGAGTATGCGCATCCCCCAAAAGCACTTTAATGAACCTCAGCAAAATCTCATTATCTGTCTTTTTTGCTTCCTCCCAAAACAGCCGCATCTCACCACGGGATCCCGGTGAGGGGTGGACAGATGCACTGAGAGGCACAGTGAGACGCAGAGAGATAACAGAACAACAGAAAAGTGAAATAGAAGAAGAGAGTGTCGAGGAAGACAGAGAGGGGAGAGATATTTGGCAGGTAGAGGAGGGTCAGTAATGCTGGCAGAGAAAAGGGGGGAGATCAAACGGCTCAGCATCGTCTGAAAAGCAGGAAAGATTTAATTTCCTGGTCAAACAGGCACGGAGACATTTAGTGGCTGAGGGCGCCATGCCACTAATATTGTTTTATTAGCCTCAATAACTAAAACAAACACACATCATCCCACTAGAGCCTCACTCACACGCGCACACACACACACACACACACACACACACACACACACACACACACACACACACACACACACACACACACACACACACACCGCAGCTCTGCATCACTTACCCCTCTTTCCTAGTGCAAACTGACAATTTGGCTCTGTCATTTCCATGGTAACGCAGAAGAGGATTGCCTGTGCAGGCTTGGCGACATGTCTAAATATACTTATTCTCTCTCTCTCACAAACACACACACACACGCATACACACGCACACACACACGCACGCACACACACACACACACGTACAAAGCCACGAGTAGATGTAGAGATGTCTCCTAACAGACAAATTTCCTCTGAACATCTTTATTTTTTGCATTGTACGAGTCAGTGTGTGTGTGTGTGTGTGTGTGTGTGTGTGTGTGTGTGCGCGTGAGTGTGAGTGTGTGTGTGTGTGTGTATCTTCAGGAGCAGGCAGTATCAGTGGTGTCTTATTAGGAAAGGTCATTTTCTTGTTTGTCATTCAGACTCCCAATTGCCAAATGAAAATTTAATTTGAAAGGTTCAGTGTTCGTGTGTCAGTAAATCTTGTCTACCTGCAGAATCCTAATTAACTCTCAGTGAAAGGACAAAGGCACATGCTATAATGTCTTTGTTGTGGCCAAAATGCTATTTTTTAGAAGAAGCTGACGTTACTGACACTTTTATTGTTTTAGTGTAACATCAGTCTTTAAAATGTGTTCCCACCACGTTTTAAAACCATCCCACTTTATCCACACAGCTTTGAAGACTTCACTGTGATTTATGTCCATCGTCCTAATCAAATAAAACAGAGTCAGACGCAGAGAGAAATGAAGAAGTGACAACGACATGACATCCAAACAATAACAATAAAACACTACCTCCTCCTCTGTCTTTCTTCTCTCCCTTCCTGTCCTTTGAACGGCCCTGACCTTCTTTTCTCCATCTGTCTTTAACTTTAATTTAACAGTCAATCCCTGAGGGGACGACATAACCTCTCGTCTTTTCCCCTTTCGAAAGTGAGTAACTCAGAAATGAATAATGTCCAAAACATTGCTTGCAATATTTAATGTTTTATATTTACCTCCGTCAAGGAGGTTTTTTTTCCGACACAGTTTGTCCGTTTGTGTTTGTCTGTCAGCAGGATTATGAGAAAACTCATGGTGGAAGAGTGATCCATGGGATAAGGACTAATCCATTACATTTTGGAGCCGATCTGAATCACTGGGCGGATACACAAATTGGGTTTCACTTTTGTTAACATTTTGAAACAGGGCATTTGTGCTGCTTTAATGTGATGTCAGAATAATCAGAGAAACGAGTTCAATACTAGGAAAATTCACGTGAATACTCCAACAGGTCGGAACAAAAACTCAAAAACAGATATCTACTTAGCAATAACATACAACACAGCATCCATGTTGTTTCGACATAACAACTTAAAGGTTATGTACACACTGAAGTCAAATGTCCCAACTTGGAAAATGGGATGTGAATGCACCAATGGCCTTGGCGGAGGTCTGCAGTTTGAACTGGTTAATTCAACTCTATCCTGTGAGTACGGATAAATGTAGTGAAGAAAAAGTCAGCGTCAGACGCGCAGTAAGAGTGTGTCTAACATTCAAACTGGTGTGTGAGAGACCGGGTGGAAAAGGAAGTTATACACACACAGAATAATGATTGCCTTCACTTCAGCCTCCAATGCCTAAATTGTGATTTAGTCTCGCCAACTTCCAGTTTTCTTTGCAGCCTTCAGAGACTGTCCCTTGGTTACACACATCATCGGATAGATAATTGGAAAGTTAAGATATTAGATTTGTGCAGTTTTAATCCCTTTAGAATTACTCTTAATTGTCTGGGTATTGAGAGGAAGAGTTTTACTCTGATTAGAGGAGATCAATTACAAAGCACGCAAGTGTGCATCATCTGCAAAGCTGAGAACGTGATGTTAGGGGTTATAAGAATGGAAAAAATAACAATATAGCCAGAGATTGAATTAGTTATACACACAAGAACATTTTGTGCTGCTTTTCAACCATATCATTTGTTACTTTGAGTTTGTATTATGAAGGCATCGCCGCTGGAAAAAAAGGAACAATTTAAAACAGACTGACACGGTGTCATTACTCATGTACTCACTTGTGGATATATTAGTGTGTGTGTGACAGGCGTCAGCTGTGGCGTCTGTTAGTGCTCCCTGTGATTAAATCATAAATAATTAAAGCTTTGAAAGAGACAGAGAGCAAGGGGGAGGAAGAGGAAGAGAGGGTGCGAAGGAAAAAGAGGGGAGACAGGCGTGAGTATAATTACGTTCTCTGGGGGGGGGGGGGAACATTTGATTGTTCAAACAAGCCCTGAGCTAATGCATTTGTGAGTTCAGACGCATCGTTAGGCTAAGGTACATTCCATGTCACTCTTTCTTTCTTTTTTAAAGTGAATCAGAGTCTGGCTGACGCTACCGGCACAGACGAAAGTGATTGAGTGTGTGGAACTGAAAACACGTAATGAACAAAGTGAAATAAACTTGCCAAATCCAATGTTTTTGTTTGTTTTTGTTTTTCTTATTGAGTAACTCCTAAAGCTGTTTTTCTGCGGAGAAATAGAAGGTGTCTTGATGCCACGTCTGCGCTCTCACAGCGCTCGTGCCAGTCAAACCTCAGTGAAAGTACAAAACTATAACATAACACACAGATGTGTAACGGCGACCCCCTTCATGTCTCTCTACAGCGTTGGATGTTGCTGTCTAATATATACTAAAACATAAATACATATTTTATCCTGTAAGCAAATGCTGAAGATCATTAATGTTTCTCATCCTAGTTTTCTTTCCAGACGTGACACTTCTCTCTCCTACATTTACCATCTTCTTTTCATTCTTTATTCAATTCAAATTAACTTTATTTATAAAGCACATTTCATACATAATAACATGCTACACAAGGTGCGTTACATAAAAATAAAAACACTCACACAGAAGTTCACACACACACACACACACACACACACATGCGGTAAGAAGTTAGCCATAGACTGTTTTGAAAATAAATGTTTTTAACCTGCTTGTAAGTGATTAAGTGTTAAGTGTGGGCGCAACTCTCAGGTCCTCAGCAGGGCGTTGCATCTACCTCGGGCATAAATACTGAAGGCAGCCTCTCCTGCTTTAGAGTCAGCACGAGGGACGGTTAAAGGACCACCGACTGCGGACCTGAGGGTTGTTGCTGGTTCGTTTCTAATTAGCATGTTTTGTATATACTGAGGTGCAGATGTTTGATGTCAGATAGTTATTCAGTTGAGAATGAAAGTTTTCTCAAGTATTTTTCTGAACGGTAAGTTGGAGATGGACCTATAGTTACTGTTTCATCAAGGTTGCATTTGTTCAGAAGTGCTTTACTGACAGCTGCAGGAAATATGACTGACTGACGAGAGCAGTTAACAATTTCTAATACCCGAGGTGCTAAGCAGTTAAATAATAGTGTTTAAAAATGCAAGAGCTGTACGGTCGCTTCTTTTTACACACACAAGCCACATTCTCGCTTTGCAACTTTGTGTCGTCTCCAATAATACTCTAAATGTGCAGAAAGGCAAAGTGTGTGCCAATTTACATCGCTCTGCTCTATGCACTATGCTCCTGCACCTTCACTCGGCGTCCCTCCCCCCCCCCTTCACGCCTCGTTCTTCCGCTCTCCATTTCCTCTCTTTCATTTGTCATTCTTCATCCTCTCTTCCCACTTCCAGGTACGTCAATGTGTGTGTGTGTGTGTGTTGTCTGTGTAAATATATGATGTATATAATTATTACTAATTCAAAATGACATGTTGTACATCCCTGCTTTAATTCATAAGATGCAAAAATCTCACCCTAATGTCAAACCAGAATTTCAGTATTCTGAAAAACCTTCTTTTTTTTGCCAATGCCAGCAATCTGAAAAATAAAAAATAGCTTTCTAATCGGTGAACGGCCACTATGGTATGGTTAAGGTAAAGGAAAGATTGCCAATAAATGATCAAAGTTATCGTGCTTCATGTTTGGCAAAGATGGTGGTTAGGGCTCGTCCAATATGGAATCAAATCGAGAGAAAGAAAGCAAGCAAGCAGAAGAAAAACTCAAACAAAGGGAGCAAACAAAACTGGTGGAGGCAAAAAGATTTCAGTGACAGTGGGGACAAATGGAACAAAAGACTTGAGATTGTCTTTAAGAGCGCTGAACAAAGCGTGCACACACAGAAATACACTGATACTTAGATCATCAAATCAGTTTACTGAGCCACTAGTTGTTCCTTTTGCAGGGAGCTTCCCCCTTCTCCACGCACCAACACACACACACACTCACACACACACGCGCACATGTACAAACACAAAAGCAACATGTCTTATCTGTCAGGTTGGGAGTGAATGGACCCAAAAGGGACTGGAGTTATCGTCCATGAACCCAGACAGAGAAATATATCACTAAGTGCTTCATCTCCCTGCTGGTGCAGACGGGAGATACAGGGAAAAGTAATCGAGGCCCAGTAGCTCTGATATGAGCAGTCACTGGGGAGCCGAGCCGGAGGTGAAACTTTGCCTGTTTCAATCTACCGACAGACATTACAAGCTGCTCCCTGAGGAAGCACATTTTATGGTTCCCTTGGTTAGAAAAAGGGGAAATGAGAGAGAAGAAAGACAGGGGAAGAGCAAGCTGGTATTCTAGCTGTGCAGAAAACCAGATTTAAATAATCATAATGATTTTTAGAATGCATTGGTCCATTAACTACAAATCACCCATACTTTACATTACAGCCAAGCATAGTATTACTTCTTTGATGGATTTTCTACCTTCCAGGCAGCAATGGGTTTCCTTTCATTTCAGCACTATCAACTTGCACAGACTTGAAACTATCAAAGGAAATATTTAGACTGCAATATGTCGGGTAGAATATAACTTGAAGTGACACTCCACCCAAAGTGTCTTGAGTAAAACACTAAACGACCCCGTAGGCTTCAAAGTTTGCAGTATGTTTATTCATGGGAGTCTGCGTTCATGGTTGTTACAATGGATTCCTCAACTGACAAAATTGTTAACAATTGTAAAAGGCTGTTTAAAAGTGTCTCACAGATGTCAATCAAATGCAGTCTGCACACGCCTGCTCAGTCCGAGGAGAATGTCTAAATGTCATAAAGATCTGTGAGCGTTGCCTTCAGATGTCAGCTCAAATATTATTTATGTTCTTACTTGCCTTTCTTTTACAATTTATTATTTATTAACTTAGTTACTAAAATGCACTTTTGTGTATACTTGGAGGAAAAGATGACAAAAAATGATGTGGAAACGACTGAAAGCCGAATGTATTGCAATGAAAATTTCATGCAATATGTGTTATGTAATATATTTTTGTGTACTGTTAAACAGTGTGATCCATTAGACCAGGGGTGTCAAACTCATTTTAGTTCAGGGGCCACATTGAGCACAATTATGATTTCAAGTGGGCCGGACCAGTAACATCACAGCATAATAACCTGTAAATAACGGCAACTCCAAATATTCCCCTTTGTTTTAGTGCAAAAAAATATATTCGGAAAAATATATAATGAACTATCTTTTTACAAAACATTATGAACCTGAAATTTCTTAAGAAAAAAAGGTGTAATTTCAACAATATTGTGCCTCAGTTGATCATTTACACATGTGCATTACAACTTACAGATCACAGTGTGTCTACAAAGGCACAACACATTTCGTCACAGGTATCTGGAACAGTGTTTTAATTTATGATCAAAACAACTCATTTTTCCCGCGGGCCAGACTGGACCCTCTGGCGGGCCCGTTTTGGCCCCCGGGACGCATGTTTGACACCCCTGCATTAGAGTGATGATAGACCTGGGATCAACACTGTGAAAATAAAACTGTAAAATCTGCTTATTTATTGTCTTAAAACAGAACTTTTATATTATATGTCAAAGCCAAGAGAAATAGTTTTACTCTGCCTTTCCATGACTGCATGCTCGTAATAAGGCTAAAGTAACTGGCAAAAAATAAAGCTGATTAAATGTTCACTGTGATGGATTACCTATCTGAGGCAAGTTGATGTTCACACTGTGCCAGCATGAACGGAAACCATTGGAAGCCTGGAAGGAACTAAATCAATCTTGTATGCTTTGTAAAATATTAAGTATATGTCATCTGCTTTGCACTTAATGGAACAAAATGTGCAGCAACACCTGATGTTCTATTTCTATTCTATTCATTCATTCATAAACACAACACACAATGAGTATAACATTTTTCTTTATGGACGCAGTATGTAATCTCTCCATCAAAACAATCAATAACAAGATGAGTTTGGTGGCGTTTTGAAGTAGCGTGGAGTCGTGTGAGATGTTGCCTTCACCAGCGCCGACAAAATGACAGATTTCTCTGGGTTTGAAAATTGATAATGTAAGTACACAACTTAACAAAATACATAACAGTCTAGTCTTTCTTCATCCCTCTTTCCTCACACCCTCTGCCACCTGTCCCTCCCTCTCTTCTTCCTCGCTCTCTTTCTCTCACGGAGAGAGAGACTGACGTAATGTGGCAACATGGTAGGATTGCTGGATCGCCCTCGCCAGACTGACAAAGATCACCTCTACTAAAGACCTTGTTAGCTCACACACACACACACACACACACACACACACACACACACACACACACACACACACACACACACACACACACACACACACACAGATATATATTCAGTATACACCAATGCAACAACGTAAAGGCACATGAATACACCCTTCAGTGCTTCAAGCAGAAACACCAATTTATTTATGTTTCACCCGAGTGTCTTATGTGAATATATGTTTGCATGTTCTGTCTGCATGTGTGCGCTTTTGAGTGTGATCGTGCACCTGTTTGTGTATTTGTCCACTTGTGAAAAATGTGTTATAGTGTGTCTTTCTATAACCTCTGTGTATTGCTAGGGAATACCTTCACACCCTTGGCTCGACAGATGCTGTGGCAGCTACTGTTGCGCTGTGCCTCTCGCTCGCTCGCTATTGGCCTTCAGCCCACTCATAGATAAACACAACCACAATATACTGCACAATCACACACACACACACACACACACACACACACACACACACACACACACACACACACACACACACACACACAGCCGTAGCCAGCGGGATCGACTGGGGATTGAGGAGGCAGGGAAGTGAAAGACAGGGATATGAGTTTATTAACAGATGTATTTACTGATGTATAATTGCCAACTGAGGTTCCACTTTATTGATCTGCTCTCCTGTCTCCATCCTCCCCCCTTTTCTGTCTCTCTTCACGCTGTCTGTCTCAGTTGTGGTGTCAGATCCCTCATCCATATTCAGCGCTGAGGCCATCTGTGTGCCTCCAATATGCATGGACCAGCCTGTCGGAGTGTCACTGCCAAGCTCACAGCCCGCCAGTGTTAAAAGAGAATGCTAGTGTCATTTTGAGTTAAACTACAGCCCATTTACTTCTGTCCATCCATATTGCAACGCATTGTCACATTTAATTACTTGCATTGTGTTGCTTTTGTCAAACCCAGCTGGCCCCCTGACTGACAGAGAAACCCTGAAACACAAAGTGACTCAATCTACGAAGAGACGAGTCAGGTCAGGTGGTTGTGTTGTGTCAGAGAGGACTGCAGTGATTGGTGTAAAGTTTTGTCCACATCTACATTTACATTTCTACATTTACTGACATCACCCTGCAGAATCTTTTATTTAGTCCAAGGAAACCAGTGAGAGGTCGCTAAAGAAAACAACTCAGACACAGTAAAATACACCACAACACCAGATCAGGCTTCAAGTTAACACGGATGGCTTGAGCAATGTTGTAGCCTGTGGAAGCTGTGTCTGATACAAGACATAATAAGAGGAAAATGGCTCCTTGTGATTGAAGGAAAACACGCCCTGATATCTGCAGTGATTGTGCAGACTCCAGCACATCTCCATCAGGGATCTAGCGACCACAACAGCAGGCGTTACATCACTTGTGGTTGAGAACCACTACAATATCCTGCCTTCACTCTCTTCCAGGGCATCAGACAATAAAGACGCATACACACATATCCTACAACAGAACACATGTCTGAGTGCAAGACCTCGTGGGAATATGTGTGCTATTTTCCAAAACTCTGGGAAGTAAAGGAGCATTTCCTTTCTGCCTCCGTCCTTGTCTTTTACGTACATATTCTGTGCATTTCCACCACTTTTCCCCCCTGGTAAACTCCATGTCCTCAAACTTTTCCTCTGTCCTTTTCACTCTTCCTCTCATTTCTCTGCCAATTTCTTTCTCTCTCCATATCTCAGCCAGTTCAACACATACCCACTCTTCTTGTTATGAAGCCAATTAGTGTAACTGAAATAGTTTCCATGGCGACAGAGGTGCTAATAATAACAGACACCCCCACAGTAAGGGCTGGTGAAGAACACGCGCGCACACAGACGTTGCATGAAGACGAACATACAGTAGATAACACAGAAAAGCCTTTCACTAATCCACTGTACGTACTGTATGTATATATCTATGTATCAAGGCCTGCATGATTAAACAAAATGATACAAATATGTATTCATACAAGTATTCAGTTAGTGGGAGCTGAGTGGTGGAAGGGGAGCAGAGTACAGGCAGTGTGTAGTGTAACATGCAGTCTAGTGACATAGTCAGTTTGATCTCTGATGCTGACTTGACTTGATGTTGAGCATGGGAATACATTTACTGCTCAGACATTCAATATTTCTAGGAAGGCCAATCGTCGGTTCATAGACTATTAATCAAATTTAATCGGGTGAAAAAAACACATCTTGGACCGAAGCTTGATCCATTAACTCCAGTGCTGACTGCCCTGTTTTTAATGCCGAAACACACAAAGCTGAATTTCAAGATATACTGCTGACAAAGACCGAGCAATCGCATCGCCTCATGAACACTATTTTGTGTTTGAACACACAAGAAAAGGCTAAAGCTGATGGCTGGCTGGCTCCTGACATGCTTAACCATGAAATTAACGGCTCAATCGTTTGTATTTGTACTCCAAACAACTTCGCAGGCCGATGAACAAAACAAAGTAGCAAACCATTTCCATGTCATAGTGACTTTTATTAAGTAGTACAAACTGAGAATGCGTCCGACGTTTGATCCTGTAAAGTTTTACTTTGCTTCGCTTTGGTCCTTGCAGCTTGTGGTCTTTTGATACTAAAAGACAAAAGGAAAATGCAGAGGATGAATCAGCTGCAACAGACCAACTAAACTACAAGTGATGTAGTTTTTGTATACCGAAGGAGGAGATGTGACCAATCTGACTAAATATAGAAGCAAATCAAATTTCCGTCATGCTCCAGTGCTCCTTCAGACTTCAGTCAATTCAATTAATAAGAATCACAAACACATTGCTGGACATGTTAATGAGATTTCAATATCAATTGTGTCTGTTTTTATCACGTCTCATTGCTAAAATCCCACTTCTGTCCTCAGTGCTGGCTCACCTCGGGGCCCTTTTTCCTTTTCAGAGCTATTTCTAGTGAGGAGATCTGTGAATGCTTTAAAAGCTATATCGATCATCTAGGCCTGAAAGCTTAGAACGCAAAAGGTTTAAAAGGTCGCAGCTGATTATATTGCTGGGCCCATTGCTCATATTTTAAAGTCTTCAGACCAATTTCTTTTTCAAGGGAAGCCACCTATTTTCTCTTCTTCTTATTAAATAGTGACCCAGCACATCGAGTTGTGTATAAGACGAGCGCGGTGTGTCGGCGTTGCTTCACCGTGAAAATGAGAATGGAAACACACCTTTGAAGGCATCACCCAGATGTGCCAATCACGAGGTATTCTCCCTTTTCAATTTTATAGCCTTCTGTGAAAATGTCTGTTCAGTGTTCGTACAGTGTAATACAGAAGTGTTTGAAGTGTTGCTTATTTTTATAATGAAAATAGTTTACCAAAGTAAAAAAAGAATACCTCAAGAGGATTTCTGTCTCTGCCATTGTTCTGCCTACTGTGTTCTTGGCACAATGCAACATTTATACTTTGCCACAAGGACAACTGCAATCAGACGCACAACTTTATGCGGTTGCAAGTGCATGGTCGGCCACAATCCATTCTTTGTACATGTGCCTGTGAGTATCTTGCTTGAATAAGCTTCAGCAGTCTTTCAACCTTGCAATGGGACTACATTTGACTGATTATGGTAGGACCAAGAAGTGTCAAAAAACAGCAGATATTTGTTGATACATACAGTAAACTATTTGGACGGTGTTTGTGTCAAACTTTTCGTCTTTGGTGTATACTCTCTTTTAAGATGCAATTGGTTGAAAGTAATGCATTTCAAAAGTGTTTTTCTCTGTTGTGCATCTCCAAGAGATCAACAGGCAGACACTGGAGAGGAGAGAGTGCTTTAAAAGAGGCATCGAGAGAGGAAAGGTGCAGCGGACAGAGGGAATGACGGAGGGAAGGGAAAGACGGGAGTTGATAAAAGCAGAGGAAATGTATTAGGTGAGAGGCTGAGTCTTTTATTGTGCTTTGATGCTGCGGATAAATGCCATCATCAACAGAGTGCCATTAAATTGATTTTACACGAAGGTGCGTAGTGAGAGAGGGAGAGAGGGAGAGACAAAAGAGAGAAATTGAGGTGTTCTCCTTAGGGAGTAAATGAGGCACAGCAGACCCGGATCAGAGTGACAGAGCAGCAAACAGACATCTCTCACCTTATTTCAACTCCACTCATCAACCGCCTGCAGGAGAGAAAAAGCAAAAACTGATTGGAGGTCACTTCCTGTTTAGTACACACAGAGGTACTTGAATCCTCTTTTGTACGAGCATATTTTAAGTGTACGCTGTTGCCTGCTATTTTATGGAATCCAATAAAAATGTTAATGTAATTCAATTGACATTTGTTACTGTGAGTGCTGGGAGTACGTGCATTTCTTCCTACAAAGATCTGGACAAAGCTAATTTTAGATTGCAATTTCATACACAGTCATTGACAAGTCTCCAGTGGCCGCAAATAGATAACAAGTTGCTGTAGGTGCGTGCTAGTTACAGCTAATGTCTGTACAGACGAATAAAGACATCTGTGGAAGATTGCAATATTCAGGATCGGTCTGATGAAGACAATGTACATTTTATTATACAGTATGGGCGGTTGTGGCGCATACTGCCACACATTTAGATGTTTGATTTATTTCTCCTCCGGTAGGGGTAGCCCAGCAGGTAGAATGGGACAATCAAAGGGTTGGCGTTTAAATACCTGTAGCGTGCTGTGTAAGTGTGAATTGGAGAATGAGAGGCACATATTTTGCTCCTTGAAGAGGAACTGCAGCTGTGAACAGTTTTAACTCATGTTGGTTATAATGTATTCCAATGGTCGTGGAGAATCTGTATCTGTATGCTCAGTGTGTTCCACTCAGTTTGATAAAATCATGGACAAATAAGCTTCAGAACTTCAAGGATATTGAGGGTGTATTTAGTCCAATTTCTCTAAATCAGACACAAGAGCAAACTGTAGGCTAAAAGCCATGTTTCCCATAACATGAACAATACTTGATTGAATCAAATGAAGAATTAAATGAATCAATGGAAATGGAAATGTTTCTACTGCACATTGTCTCTCAGTGTTCTGTGTGGCCTGCATTCATTTTGAGCCCATTTTTATTACTTGTTCTGCTCGAAACAATTAAAGCTGACCTTCCCCTCTTTCGCACCGGGACGCTCATATATATCTACAGTAACAGTTAACTTCCATCTACTCCTTTTACCCTCACTCTTTGCACTTTCTTTCTTGCTTGCTTCATCTCACCCGTGTTGATGTTAATTTACTGGTGAAAGGGAAAGGGTGAGAGAGCGAGGCAGATGGGAAGGCTTTTACTCCCGCTCTGCCTTTTACCACCGGATCAGCTGACGGGCTCAAAGAGTGTCAAAAGACTGCAAAGACACACACACACACACACACACACACACACACACACACACACACACACACACACACACACACACACACGCACACACCCAGGTATGCACGTGTAAAATAATACACAAGAACACAGTAGTAGACACTGCTGAAATGCACACACACAAAGACACAGCCGTGGAAACACACTTATTGTTTATTCACACATTTCTTTTTACATCCTGTTGTATTTTTCTCTTTCATACAAACAATCCGGCCTCTTCACAGCCCAATCACAACTACAAATCACAAGTGCAAATCACAAGGTCACGTGCGCAAGGACAATGGCGAATCAAAATGAAATCTGTTATTTGTTCACAGTTTTGCAGAAAAAGAGTCAAATGAAGTGGTTTGATTACTGATTCTGCACTGATTCACATTGCACTGCTGTAACTGCCCCCATATTATGCCCCCTGTGACCCACCTTTACAGCATATGAACTCTGCTGGTCACAAAAAAGATCAAACGGGGAAAGGTGCATTTCAGGTTCATAGAAATACCAACATGAGCAGCTTGTGCCAACCTTTGCACCACCATGTTCTCTCTCTCTCTCTCTCTCTCTCTCTCTCTCTCTCTCTCTCTCTCTCTCTCTCTCTCTCTCTCTCTCTCTCTCACTCACTCACACACACACACACACACACACACACGTAGACACAAAGGCAGGTTTAAGCATCTATAGTGGGGAGGATGGGGAGCCAGAGGTATTCAGATGCTGTGTGGCAACCTGGTAGGATTGCTGGATCGCCCTCGCCAGACTGGCAAAGATCACCTCTACTAAAGACCTTGTTAGCTCACACACACACACACACACACACACACAAACACACACACACACACACACACACAGAAATGATGGCCTTGCTTACTTACTGAGGATGAAGAAACTTTGGAAAGTTGGATTTTTCTGAACTCAGAAACAGAAAATAAACCCACGCACCTACATGCAAGAAGACTCAATCACAACCGTCCTCTAAGCATATAAGGCCAGTATCTGAGGACGTATATACTGCATATGTGTCTATGTATCTGTGTGTCTGTGTCTGTGTGTGTGTGTCTGTGTGTGGGCGAGTATATGATCTTTGACACAAGGCACCGAAAAGAATGTCATGATGAAAAAGTGTTAACTGACCCATAAAGAGCATAAACACACACACCCACACACACATATACAGAATATACACACAAGCATTAGCTCAAGAAGCAGCATTGATAGCTGAATAGACAAGGAGAGAAAGAGAGATAGAGATGAAGACGATGTTTGGAGAAATTGCCTCGGGCTGAGGATGAAGGAAACAGGCTCTGTATTATCAGCGGTGCTGTATTATGTACAGCTGTGCATCAGAGGGCTACTGTACTCTTTCATTATTCAACAACATGTTTAATCCCGGCTGAATTATATGTCGTTCTTTTTGTTGCACTGAAATAATGCACCCGACTTGACAAACACTAGTCACTCCTACCTAACACACACACACACACACACACACACACACACACATGCCAATTTTTCTGGTCTCAACTCGGTGCAATTTCTGCTCCCCGTGTCTAGAGTAAGACATCTTCACTTCCCATCTCCCCCACATCGACACGCCTAAGTGACAGTTGTCACGGTGATAAACAGCATTGAGAGAGAGAGCAACAAGCTGATGGAAAGTAGGATAAGAACAGCACAATGCCCTTCATTCATTCTCCTCGCTCACCACGTCCATCCGTCTTATCATCTACGTGTGACCGTTTTATTTGTGTTTCTGCAGCAATCTTAAAAAAATGTCTTTCAATTTATTTTCGTTTCGGCCCCTCTGCCTCGCCCACTCACTCTATTTATTGCCTTGATCCGTCTCTCTCCCTGCCTTGCCCACATGTATGTTCGTGTCCAGGATGTTAATAGTAATGACATAGGAATGGTGTCTGTGTGTCTGTTAAATGGCAGAGCAATTGTATGATACAGCCGATGGGGTCTAAGGGCTAATGAGGAGACTGCGTGGTGGTTCTGGTCGTTAAAAGGGGACCACCTCTGTGTGCGCATCCTACAAATTGGTATTGGTCCATGGGGGTCCAATGATGACACTAACTAAAGTGTACCACACTATTCACACACACACACACACACACACACACACTAACTAACTAACTAACTAACTAACTAACCCAGAGAGAACAAACAATTATGGGTGCTGTTCTGAAGAAGAGATGATGAGAAGAGGTGCACAAATAAAAATGTTCTGGTCAGAAGTTGCTTATTTACACATTCAGCAGTTATGGAGCAACATTATAATTCATTTGGAGTCGTGTTTCTGACCACCTCATG
The DNA here is from genome assembly GCF_900634415.1 of Cottoperca gobio. NCBI lineage: Eukaryota > Metazoa > Chordata > Actinopteri > Perciformes > Bovichtidae > Cottoperca > Cottoperca gobio. Next base: position 7,355,944 of record NC_041367.1, read on the forward strand.
AATGTAAGTCCAACATTGATCCTCTTTTAGCTCTGTTTTTAGTCAATACAAACTCCTGAGGAAAATATCAGATCGGGCTCCTCGGATTGGCCCGTTTCCAGAGATGGGAAGTTGTTCTGCTGACTCATGAGCTTTAAGTCGTAGTGGAAACAACCTGTGCACTACAAAGAAAACATGTTGTATTTTAATGATGAGACTTTAAACAACACATTAATATCTGTTTCCAAGTTGTTGTTGTTGTTGTTCCGGCATGAGGAGAGTTTTCTCAGTTGGGAACACAAATGCCCTATCTCACAAGTTTTAACAAAAGTGAAACGTAATCCACCCTGTGTTTCGGATCTGTTTCAAAATGTAATGGCTTCTTCCTTGGCCCATGCTACACCCTTCCACCAAATGTCATGATTTGCATGATAGCAGTTTTATATTATTGCATTTCTGAACTGATGGATATTTGGCTCGTTTACAGAATTGTACCATAACTCACCCTAAAGGTGTGCTATGAGTGGAGCATAGCAATGAATGTTCAACTTAGAGGAAAGTAATGTGCTGTTAAGTTTCTGTAGAACTTCTGCTTTCATTATTCTTACTCACTCAGTGGTGGAAATGGCAGAAATTTACAATAAATCCTCTCTAAGAAATATGTTTTGAGAAGTTTCTCACCTCCAAATGCATTTAACAACCCTAACGTAATTAGAAATGTGTTTTTATTATGTAGCAAATGAATGCTTTTACATAGTGCCGTCCCTGCTTTACTAAAATGCATTCTACTGAATACTTGACTGTTCATTTTCATTGTCATTGTCTCCGACCATTCACCATTAGAGCTACTCAGATAAATGAAATCTCTCATGAGCTGCTACTTTCGCTCCTTCATTTTATTAGAGATGACACGATACCGTGTATTCAGACTCACAAATGTATTCTCCTCTCCCCTCTCTCTCCTTCATGCTGAGTGATCCTGTTTCCTGACTGATTAGAAGAGACACCAGGTGGGACGTTGACACATATGGTGTCTATTCTTTTTTTCATTTGACCCCTATGCATATAAATGAAGCAGACAAAATATGAATAGTTAGAGATAGTGCATAAGAGAGCTTATTTGCCAGCTGGTAAATAAAATGAGCCTACTTGTTCACTGTTGGCTGTGATTATTTCCCAATACTTTGATACTTTGATTTTTGAGGCCAATATTTCAAAGTTGAAATCGACATTTCTCTCCTGCATGTTCTTGTAAGTCTGACCCGGCCTGGCCGATCTATTGGTCTAGCTGTAGTTGTGATATTAGGGTTCGTAAGCTGAATGTGACAACCAAGCGAATTGTTATACGTGAGCAAAGGCTACATTTGATATGAGGAAGTCAGAGAGCAATGTGTCACCAATCACAGTTCCTTGATCTCCTCCATTCCCTATACTTTGCAGTTTGCACATTATGCATATTGTACTGAAGAAATCCAGTCTGTAGACATTCAAAAATCTCAGCACAACATTGTTCCATCACAACCCCTATTCCCCCAATGGCGCTGTGGTGCGTTCCAGCTCATTTCCACCACTGTCGAATCATTATGAATACAATCGACCAAACAAAGCTGTGTGTACTGGCTCCAGGTAAGTATTGCATCGACATTGACAGGTGAAAATAGCCTGGGGTGTAAACACATTTTGCACCCGTCTTATGTGCCGTTAAAGCTTTTGTCATTAGCTGCTTGATGTTGTCGGATGTGGAAGGAAGCAGAATACAATAGTTGTTATGGGAGGCAATAATGAGAACAGTACGACATAATGTAAGTCTGAACCTGAACCCGAAACTGAAACGTCACTGAAGCGGTTTTCAGACTTTGGCTAATGTTGAACCCAAACGAAACCAAATCAAACAATGCGGAACATATCCAAGCTGCTATGAGCAGGACTTGAGAAAAACAGGGAATAAAGAACTGACAGTGCATCAATTTTATCTTAGGGTTTAATGCACTTGAATGCTCCCGAGATGAATGGCAGCGCTGGGGTGGTTTAAAAGATAAGTAAGAAAAGAAAAATGGAGCAAGATAATGGAGAGGAGCATATTTAGAGATTTATGGAAAAAGAGAGACACAGAAGCAGTGAGAGAATAGGAAATAAAACAGATGGAAGGACCAAGAGGAGGGAGGGGTAGAAAGAAAAGTGAGGGGGAATGAGAATACACGGAACATATGCAGAGAAAGTTGGAAAGAGGAATAAGAGAAATATGAAGATGGGTAAGAGAAATAGGCTGAATGAGGCAAATCAGGCAAAGAATTGTGATTGAATAGACAAGGGAGAAGACAGAAATGAAAAAGAAAGACAGCGAATCACTGAGAGGAAAAAGTGTAGAAACCGGGGTGACGGAAAGAGAGAGACAAGAGAGAGACGAGCTAAAGACAAGATGAGGAGAGGGACAGTGGACCTGATAGATGAATAATGTCAGGTTCATTTCCTGAGGAGCAGAACAAGACAAAGCCCATTTAATACCCGTCACACACACACACACACACACACACACACACACACACTGGAAGTGTACTGGGCGTTAGGTGTATTGTCTTGATAAAAGATTTCTAAGCCACAGAGTGTGGCTAGAATAGATCAAATATCATCTCATTCTCATTTGATTTAATAGAACAGGCCTGCTGTTTATCATGTTACATTATGTCTTATAATATGCATATGTGTGTGTGTGTGTGTGTGTGTGTGTGTGTGTGTGTGTGTCTGTGTTTGTGACTGCAAGTCCCTGTGCTGGTTTGCATATGTGTGTGTGTGTGTGTGTGTGTGTGTGTGTGTGTGTGTGTGTGTCTGCTTGTCATGCTCAGCACAGGTGCCAGCAAGTTTAAATGCATTTGATCAGAGGCATAAATGTAATTTAGTCAGCATAGTAACAAAGAACCGTAACAAAATATCAAAATAAAACGACATAATGTGATCATGATTATTACATTAAAGGACATTTCTGTTTGCTTTGTCTGTGCCTTCCTTTTTTTTTATTGAGATCTATGTACACAGCTGGAAGCCTGTCTGTCTGCTTGTCTGTCTGTCTCTTCCTGTGTACGTCTACATGTTGTGTGACTTGCAGCTGTCCTCAAGCCCATTTCTCAAGGGAGCAATACAATTGGTGGTTTAATGAATTGCCACCTGCCTGCTATTGGCTAATCAATGCCAGGGTAAACATTAAGATTAGCTCGTGTGAAGAGGCAGATAATTAACTGTAAAGGCTTGACAGGGGAGTGACGCATATTGAAAGTGCATGCTTGGAAAAGGACAAAGAGACACAGATGGACGCTGAGCAGCAGATGGAGAAATAGATGGACAAAAACAGACTGAGATGCAGGAAGTGAAAGAGGAACCAGAGACACGGGAAAGAATGATGAAATAAAACAAACCACACACATAACAAATTCCAGAGATCATGGTAAGGTTCATTGACCTTTAGATAACGGTCTCTTAACACTTTAGTGTAACACCCATATTAACACTTGGGAGACAATCGGCTGATGAATCTAAGACTTATATTCTTAAAGTGTTTGTGCAGCCCTGTCGATTTGACATTATGTTTGAATACTATAATGTAATGTCAACATAATGAGTAAAAGGTTTTAATTGACATATTTGCCAAGTCATAAAAAAAATGTTGACTACCAGCACGTTGGGAAAAAACATGGTCTTGTTTAAATTAGAAAAAGAGCCTTGAAGCACGGCACAGGACGTGTTTATTTTAATTAATATCTAATTGAAAGCATCCTGTGCTTTTGTTCGGCCATCATCAATCACAACCACCTTGTTATGACTCGTCGCGGAGGTGCAAGCATCTTCATGCACACAAAGAAATAATAGAATTTCTGACGCAACCAGTGTTCGTCTTTTGGTTTACATACATATATATATATATATATAAAAAGTAAAAGAAACACTTCGCAGCAGGGGAAGATACCAAACTCTCCACCACAGCGGCAAAGACACGTTTCCGTTTGCTGAGTAAGGGGTGAGTCTTATTCATTCAACTGTCATTCTGTATCGCTATTGTCACTGTCACAATTGTATGATTACTGTGCTCTCCGCATCAAGTGAGTGGCTGAAAGGCATTAAGGGAAATTAAGTTTGAATAATTAAACTTGCATTCTTTACAAGGTGCAAGTGCGAGGCTTGTTTCGGTGTTTGCGAGATTATACAATTACAAAAATAAGACACGGAAAGATCAAAGTGAACACAGCAGCAGCAAGAACACTTTAGAGAACACAGAACAATCCCATGGTGGCTGTAGAGAACAGTTAATACTGTAAAAGCTTTTATAAACTGGGGCGAGTTCACAGAAAGAGATTAGAATTATTATCTACTGTATTTTTTGTGAAAATATAACAGTGATTACCAAGAAATGGACATCCCGACAGAATAAAAGCTTTTTTTAGTCACTGTGGCAAATAAAGGCAAAAACACGTGCAACTTTAAATTGACACGAGTCAGAGAAACAACAGATTTCTAATGGTGTTCCAAATGAGTTTAAATCTTGAATTTATCACCAAAATAAGGAAGCAATACGTGTTTAATTTGTGCCACAGGTAGTTGCACTGAAAACGAGACTCGTACCCAGCAGCAAAGACACCGTATTGAGTTGAGCTGAGCTAAATCATAAGGTCAGCGGAGGAAGATAATACACCACTGTTCAGTTTCAAAGGCTCTATTGTTTTATCTCTGTGTGCTTTGTACTCTTTTTTAACCTGCTGACATGCTCTAAATTGAATTTCCATCTCGTCTCTTATCTGTTTTTTCCCCCCTAAACTTTAAACTCAATCTTAAAACTGGCTCGGCAAATACTGTGATATTGATTTAACATTGATTTTGTTGGGGCAAGATTCCACATATTGACATTTTATTGTACAAAGTCTTCCATTTATTGTATTCACTCTCCTATTTTGCTCCAATAAAAGAAATGGCAGTTCTATGAGGGCTAATTCTCTTTCGGGAAACGCAAAGTAATAGTTTTAATGAATTTAGGGGAAAAAGGTCAGAGTTATGAATAACAGTAAAAACCACTTTACTGTCCAATATTGATGGCAGCAGCTTTATTATAACTCGTTAAATTGTGTGAATAGCAAAAGGTTTACTGTTGATGCCACAGAGTGTGGATAATGAGGTGTCTTAAGCAGTAAAAAAAAAAAAAAAGGCTATATGCGTAATAGGCTTATAAAACATTACTGCTCAGCATTTTAAATATGTATGTCAAAAACATATTCCATGTCTTGGCACTTGATTTACTGGCTTTTCAGTCCGTCATAGCCGGCACACTCACGCTGTTAATTTCCAGCATAAAAGAGCGGCCGTTTTGAATAGTTAATCAAATGATGATGTATTTTCCACGCTGATCAAGCGCGGCACGGACGTCTTTGCTTTCAAAGAAATCATTGCAATCATTGTCAGTGTGATCGACCCAATTATGAAAACTACACGTAAATATCTACACTGTAAAACATCAAACAGACATTTAGTGGAATCAACAAATACGCTATCATTAAGTTAATGTCAATGTAACTCTTTATACATTTAGTAAATATAGATTAATGTGTCGCTGAGAGCTCACTCAACTCAATATATTAGACACAAAAGAAGCGTGATCAGCATATTAGCAGACTTCCCAGCACGCATCCCAGCTTTTTACTAAGTCAGCAAAGTGTTTACACGTTCTCAGTGAGGAGTCAGTTCTTCATTTGACATGAAACAGAAAACAAACCCGACTGTGACGTGTCGATTTCTCTTTATATCTTACGTTACGTTATATCTTATCTGTAGTGGAGTTAACTTAACAGCAGGGAAACTCATGTACAGCGTAAAATGTTTTAAATTCAAATGCCCATCAGAGCATGCAGGTGAAATAAGGGTGGCGTTGAACAGTATCTGACTCTTCAATGCAGTACGGCAAAGTGGAGCGTTACCGCCACTCTAGGGGATTTATTAGTATTTTCTCCCTGCAGTGTTCAGCAGTTGTTGAGCACTGCTCTATATAAGGTGCCAATGCCAAACTTAACAACAAACCTAAAGCAGAGAGTAGTAATGTAACGCTAATAAAATGTAAAAGTTACAGAAACTTTAATTTATTCTACAAAAACCTCCCGTAAAGTCGCTTACAGTACATGTTATGACACGAGGGCATTACTGTATTGAGTTCCTTTGCGAGCAGCCGTCCTCTTACTGGATTCAATTGTCATTTATTTTAAATTTCATGTCACAGCCCTCAGGAAGCATTTAGTTAAAGTGTGGATGTAAAGTGGCATGAGAGGAAAGAAAACAAAAATCCTTCTTCTGTTTTCATGTACAGGGTTGAAAAGGATTAACTGAGGCTGGAACACATTAGCTGGGCTTTGTGTCACTCGGCCTCCCCCACAGCAACACCTGTGATCATTTTTAAAACGGTGTCAACAGAATGTGTTCTTACACATTTTGGCTCCCATTTCAATTAAAAACAAACATATATTTATTAATTGAGTAATCATTTTGAGCTTAAATAAATATCAAGACTTAAGAGCTGATACGGGCCTGATGAGAACAAGTCGCCAAACGAAAGGTCGCAAAGTAAAGCGATGGACGGAGCGTCAACATCAATCTCATTTTGTGTCCAAGCGGCGCTGAATGACACATTCGACACACACACACACACACACACACACGTCGAATAGTTCGGCAGTCTAGCCTCCAAGACTCCACAAAGGACAGATCGCACTTATGAGAAATAGTATCTAGTTGTCAGAGTGTGTGATATTTCTGCGCACTAAAGAAACGCAGAGGAACAAAACCTGGAAATATAAAGAACAGACAGCTTTGGGGAGAAAGACGAGAGGAAGAGGAGAAAAACTGTGACGGAGGGAATCAGATATGACAGTTTGATATGGAGATGTCACTAGTTAACAATTGTTTTGGTCGGCGAGCTGCCACGTTGCATCATAGATGAGCAGACAGCAGGCGCATGGAAAACTTTGAGAGATCAAAAGCGTTCATGTCAAAGGCAGGGCTGACTGCGGGTCGACAGAGGCTTGACAAAATAACATAAACTCTCTTTTTGAAGTTAGTAAATCATCTTTGCATTAATCAGCTTCTACTTGAAGCCTCTGTTTCACTTTGTTGAAGCAGTTTGTCTGCGCTTGCTTTACTGTAATAGGACATTTAACGAGATTGCGTTACACATTCTAGTGTTTCAGACAAATACTGTTCGGGGTTCTGGAAAGTCAATTCTAATTTCTTATTATAACTGGTAGCAGGAATGCGAAAAACCAAACCCAAACAAAAGATGTAAGAAATCAAAAACCTCACAATGACAGAGCTGCGATTTCGATTTGGGGGACGCAATGTCCAAGTGCTTTAATAAAGCAGATACAATGAAAACACTCTCACATCAATCACTGCAGGTAAACTTCAGGAATTCACACATTTCAGGATTCATATTGATCAAAGTATGTTAAATCTGTAGGCTGCACATCAAAATGTGATGTGAATCTGTTTGCTTGAAGTCCTGACTGGTTCATGAGTCAGAGCAGCAGAGGGGAGCCGACCTCAGCCTGCAGTGATTATCATATTTATCAGAAGAACACTGTGCTTCAATTTAAAAAAGTAATTGTGTTATCACTGATGCAAAAAAAACCATCATATCCTCTGCATCAACACTGCAGGCGGCAGCAGCGGAGTTGAGATCAAAACATAGGTTGGATTCGTAGATGGCCGTGGTTAATCCCCCCCCCCCTCCCCCCCTTTAAGCCCCGGGCCCAATTTGGTGTGATCTAGTCGCAAGTTGGTCTCTAGTTTGATTACATGTTGGCTCTATTAGATAACACAGCACAGAGAAGGGAGCATGGCATATACCGTACGGTTTCCTGGACAGAATTTAAACTAGAAAAATTATAGCTATGTCACACCCCCTCCCCCCCAAAAAAATACAATTTTAATTTTTAGATTTCTAAGTCTTTATTACATTAGAATAATAGACAGATACAAACATTTACATATCAATAAAGTGCTTTGAATTAAGCATGTATGACTCTACATGCAGTTTTGTAAAGATACACAGTATCAGTGTTGGACACTTTGGCTTACCAAATAAAAATATTTTTTACATTGACCAACATAAATATATAAAAGTTCATATTTCCCTTTCAGTTAAGCATCAGTCTCTCCACAGGGAGATCTAAAAGCCACTCTCATCTCTTGATGCGTCTCTCTTGACACAGCTGAGCTTTTAGTGTAAAAGGTACATAAGCCTGGGGGATGCTGAACTCTGTGCCTATGGAACATTTGAAATGTAAGTTTGAGTGCATGGATGTGTAGGCACGTGTGCGTGTTGGTGTGTGTGTGTGTGTCTGTGTGTGTGTGTGTGTGCGTGTGTGTGTGTGTGTGTAGGTGCGCGTGCATTTGTAAATGGAAGATTGATCTCCATTATTGGTGCGAAATGGATCAATAAGTCAGTCAACTAATATCTAAAAAGGCGAATATAAAGTGATACATGCCTACGTGCAAAACATGCACATACTTTCCACACACACACACATGCATGCATTCACACACCCGCGCACACATAAATGCCCTCACAAAAGACACACACACTTCTGGTGTGAGTGGCTGGATATTGAAATGTCTGTCCGATGGGAAAACTGGAGCATGCCAGGGATACATAAAGGTCAACACTGCAGAGTGGCACAGTGCAAGAGTACACTGTGTAGGTAGGTGAATCCACCTACACACACAAGTACACACACACATGTTGCCTGCACAAGCGGACATTAACCAAGTGTCTCTTTAAATTCAATCCCTCGGGGAAATCACATACTGACACCTTTTCCCTCGCTGTTCTTTCACCCACTTCCTCAGCTGTTTTCTTTCTTCTCTGCCTTTGATTCTCCCGTCTATTGTAAGTCTCCTTTCAGTAATGCTCTATTACCACAATGGAAGGACCGCAAATTGAATGGGACAGCGAAAGAATAGCACTTAAACATGCAAACAACCCCCAAGAAACACTGTGAGATGTTAAGAGGAAAATGAAGAGTGAATAGAAAAGTGCATCCCTTTTCACCAGGGTAACTTTGCAGCGCATTCATCCTTGTTGCTGCCCCCTGTCTACTGCCTATCCATCCATCCATCCATCCATCCATCCATCCATCCATCCATCCATCCATCCATCCATCCCTCTATCTATCCATCCATCCCTCTATCTATCCATCCATCCATCCCTCATCTTGCTGTTCTAGAGGTAGATAAATTACTCATGCTCCCTCTCGTTCCTGCCTCTGCACTCCGTCCTTATCTAACTTGGCCTCACTGGCGGTGAGCTACTGCAGCAATGCCAGATGAAGAGAAAACCATCTACTCTTTTTGTAAAAGGAGAGTGGGCAGGCCACCCACAATAAGTTTTAGATAGATTATTTACACTGGCTTAAAAAACGAAGAAATGTTCCAACTTTTTTTTTTTTAGTGGAGTAAAAACAGGTTGTTTTTTTGGTAGTGGGAAGAATGGGACAGAGAAGGTGAGATATGTAGTTGTATGTGCTATAGCACTGTGGGTTAAAACAATCCCTATGTGCTACTTAGTGCACTACATTTACTCTCACTTTTTATTTGAGTGTCCTAAATCAAATTAGAATATACATTTATTATCAGCAAAATGTTATCTCTTCACGCTCTTACTCTTTATTTTCTGATCTGTACCCATCACAAGAGCAACACTAACCGCGGTGATCAGTGTCCTCTGCCGCAGGTATTTGTGTAAGGACATTAAATGTGAGTACAATTGAGTGTCTATCATGTAGTGAATGAGCAGACAAAGGACTGACACTTTCGTCTATATACGGTTTATATGTAGATATATGGCCACGTAGGACATGTTCTGCCTGAATACAAGCTAAGCTGAACACAGCTGCTCTCCATATATGAAATAGTTTGCCTAAGAAGAACTTCTCTGTAGTCTTTCATCCTACATGAGGTGAATGATGACTCATCAGTTGTTTTTTTTTCTCCTTCCGTTTAGCTCGAAGCGGTGAATGTGCCCTCTAGCCTGACAAAGCCCCCTGACAATTTCACTTCTCCCTCATATCTTGAGATAGACGCCATTTACTGGAAAGTAGGCTGCACAATAGAAGAATAGATCCGTTTCTCCTTCACGTACATATACCACTAAAACTTCCCAAACCTTACTGCATGGACACAACACTTTCGGGTCTTTCATTCGTTGTAGAACTAAACGACGGTTCTGGAAATGTTGTCAAACTTAACTTACTTAACGCTTATGGCATGGAGTTGCATAATCACGCTTTATTGTATATATGCATTGCCAAGATAACAGTTCTTTATAAAGCTTGGCAGTTTCAAGAAGTGGCAAATCAAGTCAAAACTGAGCTAGTGAGATGATAACATGCCTTCTGTGTGGATTATGAATGCAATGAATGCATTTGTAAAAAAAAAAAATGATGCCTTTCTAAAACACACACAATGCAAGACCCGGATTAACAAAAACAACCGACTGCAACACTGTGTGCTGCCTGCTGCCTCTCTTTCTACTGTGCCTGCTCTTTCCTTGTTTTTTTAATTATATTACCTCAGCCAATAGGCAGGGGATGTGTCATGATTATTAGCGAGCTGTCTGAATGAATGGAGAGCGCTCAAGTGCCTACTCGTCAGTCCTTGGAGTTTAGCAAGTCACCAGCAAATATACAACCATACTATTTATTTACCTGCAGTTAGGTGCAAGCAGGGTAGTGGGCTGTATAGGTATGTGCACACACACACACACACACACACACACACACACACACACACGGAAAGAGAGAAAGAGCTTGCTCAATACTCTGCAGGGATCCACTTGAGATAAAATTCAGCAGCAACGAATAACGCAGTCCATTTATCAAAGAGACTTCACTAACGCTGACACGCGCACATACACACATGTATATATGCAGCACTCTCAGAGGGTTGTTTGGCCAAGTGAAGGTGCCCTTGTGTCGGTGGTCATTTATCAGAATATGTGATTCAAAGTGACGTGACAGAGAAACCCAGTGGTCTCTAATGGTGCCAATGTCTTCTCATCACTTTGAACCCTATAGCCCATAATCCCATCCCGCTGTGCCCCCTGAAAGGTAAAGCTCTCTCTCCCCATGTGTCTGGATTTGCGTCGTTCTGGCAGAGTGAGACCTGCAAAAGGAGAGATGCCACTGCAGCAGGAGAAAGGATGAAATCAACAAGGATTATATTTTAGCCCAATATGTCATGAAGTTTGGAGCTGGTTCAAAGGAAATGCTTTGTTTGTATTATTACATAGAAAAGAAAACCAGAAGCAGGCTGGAAATGTTTCCCTCAACTCCAGACTTACTGCAGACATCTAGAATCAAAACCTCTCGTTGTTTGATTGTTATGTAAATTGCAAGCAACAGAATAGATTATCAATATTCTTGAGTAACTATAAAGGTAATCTCTATAAACAGATTCTGTAATAATGTGAAGATGCAACCCAAAGACGTGGGAAGACGATTTAGCTTTTTATTAATTTAAAGATAGCTTGTAAACTGGCTACTGGTTTCTCACACACACACACACACACACACACACACACACACACACACACACACACACACACACACACACACACACACACACACACACACACCTCACATTTTGGATTTAAGCTGCCGACTCAATGCACATTCTCCGCTGCGGCAGCTCTTACTCATGCATGTCACACCTTACCGGTTATCATTGAGTCTCTTGACGTTTGCTCCCAGTGGTTTGATTCAACTAGCGATCAATACAATAAAACTGAGAGGAGGAGCGCACACTTGATGGATATAAACTGCACAACTGACTGTATTTGGAGCTCAAAAGTATTGCAGTATTGCATTAATAGGTTTTTGGTTTCAAGGTGTTCTTTGGAGCTTGCATGGCAGGCAAGGGAGCTGTATTTATGGAGCACATTTCATTACAAAGAAACTCAATGTGCTTTACATTTAAAAGAAAAATGTAGTCGTGCACACTGAACGTGAAGCCAATGAAGTGATTTAAGTATTGGAGTAATTTGATGAGGCTTCTTGTACCAGTAACAACTATGGCTGCTAAATTCTGTATAAATTTAAGTCTTCCTTTTGAGTGTTTGGATAATCCAGTGAAAGGAGCATTGCAGTAATCTAATCTGTTCAAAATGAAAGCATGAACCAGTTTCTCAGAATCAGTTGGTGATATGAATCAAACACAATGATGATCTTGTAGTATTTGATATGTGATTTTCATGGTTACAGTCGGCGTCCAGGATTCTGAGCTGCTCACTGGCTTTTATGTAGCGTGATAAAAAGGTATGAATGTATTTCCTGACGCTGTCGTGATTAGTGCCATCCAATAATCTACATCTGTAATGCATTGTATCAGGCTGTCAATTGGTCTGAGCAGAGATATATAGCTGTGTGTCATCTGCATATAAATGATTACTTACGCAAAAGAATCAACCAACTCTAAAAATGGTTTAGTTTTGTAGTGTGATGCTGTTGTCAATACGTATGTTAAAGTCACCTGTGATCATTATGCCGTCATTAATTGTGATTTTAGATAGCAGCTCACAGTTCTTCTTAAAAAACCCTGCGTCAGTTGAGAAGGAGGGTTTACCGTGAGATTAAGAGTTACAGGAGATGTAGAATTGACTGACAGAGCAAGATATTCAGAGGATGCATACTGATCAAAAGAAAGAGGTTTACATTTTAGGAAGTCATTATATAAAACTGCAACGCCTCCACCTTTCCCAGTGGACCTGGGACAATGCAGCAAGCTGTAGTTAGGGGGTGAGGCCTCAATAAGTTCCTTACACCCAGTTTGATCGCACCAAGTTTCTGTTAGTAGGACACAATCCAGTTTAGTAATTTATAATAAAATCCTTTTTAGCTAATAATCTAATATTTAACAAGGCCATCTTTAAAGAAGAAGGAGAAGTCAGAGTGGTGGGATGAAATCTATAGGGTTTTATGTCTATCACATTTGGTGTGTGTGGTTTTGTAACTAGTTATCGGATTCGAACACAAAAGGGAAGTGTTAATGAGCTTTTGGTATCAATAGGGGTTGAACTCACAGTCTGTCGGAGAATGATGCCTGTGCCGGATCTCTTCACGGGTTGTATTAAATATTGCTACTGCAGCGTCTGGATCATCTAATGCTTCTGCAAGTTTTGAGGGTCATGTAGTACAATGGTTATGTAGTGCTGTGAAATTAGTTACAATCCATTTTCCCTGAAGTGGCTCATCTACCACTTCACACATGGTACAGTAGTATACTACCTACTCAGGTCACTAGTCCTGCGTTGCCAGTGGAGATAATTTGTTTCAATCTTAAGCATTGCATGCTCCCCTACAATGGGCTCCACTGATGTGTGTGCTTGACTAAATGTGCTGAATATCAAGCACTTGTGTTTACCGCTTACTGCAATATACTGAGTATCACATTATACTCACATTAAGGAAGAAAGCAGAGTGGACCAGAAGAAACAAAGGTTTCATAAAAGGCTGAAAAGATCTATTCAGATCATAAAGGGGAAATTGTTGCATTACCTAATGAAAATTGACAACGTGGGATATTGATGGGAACTCCACTTGTGGTTTGTGGTTTTTATAGATGCAGTTTTTGATGCATTGATCTCTTCCTGTTATTGCTCTTTGGTGGTTTTAAATAAAGCCTTGTCACAAGCCCAAATAATCTATTTACATTCATTCTCCATTACTAAATTCTTATTTAGTATGCGGTTTAAGATGATATCAAACATATGGATAATAGTCACCGTCAGCAAGCCTTTGAACACCACCCGCTCACACTTTTATATCAGACTACATAAAAGGATAAAAAGGTAAACATGCACAGTTTGTACAAAGTCTCAAGAAAAATATGTGGAGAAATACTATGAGAGCAGGAAATACAATGAACTGCTTTAAGTGTAATTAAGTGTTTAATTCCTTCTGCAAAGACAGACGTGCACATGAAGGCATGCGGCCACAAGCAAAGTGCAATTAATGCAATAGTCTTCAGTCACCACTTGTTTTTATTCCCAGTTTTCGTTGAGGTAAGAGCACACCCCCCCCCCTCCCCGCCCTTCTGTCTGCAAACTGAAAATTGTAGCACTGCAGAGTGCAAACTTTGGTTAGCTGCTGATCGCATCCAACAGAAACACTTTCATGTCATTAAGGTCAATCTAACTGGGGCACTACTGTATGGAGTTCCTGGACATACTCACACACACATTTACAGGGCAATATATAATTGGATTTGTTAGGTTCAAATGGACTTTTTCCACATCAATATTCAGCCCAGACTATTCCTAAATGAGACATCTGTGCAGCTAAATGACGAAGTGGTGAGGATGACAGATACAGATAATTGTCAAGGAGCTGAAAGGGGCGGGAGGAATAAACACACCTATACCCAAGTCTTTCTTTCGATTTTGAATTAAAAGGAGCACACACACTTGTTGAGCCTCACGTAAACTGCACAGACAGTGCATCATTTTAAGGCTCAGATTGGCAGCGTGTGTGAATATGAAACTACAAATGTTTTTGCATTGACACACAGACACCCAGAACAGCAGAGCTTATAAAATACATACATAAAATAGATACACATGTATTTTGTTGAGTTTTAATGAAACCAGGCCGTCTCTCGGTCACTAACACACAAGCACATAAGCACCAACCCCGATGCCCTGACGAGTTAATCCTCACATCTGGTCTGTTGCAGACTGAGAAGAGATTAACCTGATGCTTTTACTGCCTCATTGGCTCACACAAACCAGTGAACACACACACACACACACACACACACACACACACACACACACACACACACACACACACACACACACACACACACACACCACTTTCATTCCTACTCCTACTGTACAAACATACCATTCATGAAAGAGATGCAACTAAGTATTTGTGTCATAATCCATCAAATCACAGGATAAGAGTAGTGACATCACCAAAAACCTTTTTGTGGAACTTGAGAGATAAAACTGTAAAACCTCTCTGATCAAGAAAATTCATCACATTGTTATTTCTCTAAACGCACATTTGAAACCTACATTTGTGTAATTATTTTATGCTGCATGTTCACCAGCGGCAGGACAATATTACAGTATTAGCTACGCCTCGAGCCGCCAGCAATAAACTATTTACAAACACAAACAGACTGTAAGAGAGGAATGCAGTTGGACAAGACATTCAGCAACTTAACTGACTGCGGAAATGCATATTTTGAGGGCTGACTTAGAAGTGCATTAGCACTGTAAGACACACACACACACACACACACACACACACACACACACACACACACACACACACTAAGGAGTACAAATAAAGGTTGAATAAGTACAATTGTGAATATATACAGTAATTGATATTTTCCCTATCAATGTGTGTACACATGTGTCTGCATTTCTGTGTGTGTGTGTGTGTGTGTGTGTGTGTGTGTGTGTGTGTGTGTGTGTGTGTGTGTGTGTGTGTGTGTGTGTGTGCGTGTGTGTATCTGTCAGGTAATTGGATCTGAGCAGAACATGTCGACACTGGCAGCCAATCAAAACATTTTTCTTAAATTCCTGCCAACAACATTAAATCCCTCTGCAATATAAAACATAAATGCAGAGACAAGCACTAAAACAGTCTGTCAGTGTGTACAAACACACACACACACACACACACACACACCACACACACACACACACACACACACACACACACACACACGCACACACACTCAAACTGCTTGATGGCACGTGTGAGAATAAGAAAGTCATTTTAAATTATAAGTATCTGCTTGTCACAAAATCATAGAAGAAGGAGTGAAACAGATTCAAAGTAGATGTAGAGAAAAAAAAACATAATTTAATAAGAGTCACTGCTGCGGTGATTGCAAGAACAAAATTGCATCAACACACACACACACACACACACACACACACACACACACACACACACACACACACACACACACACACTCAATCTCCCAGGTAACAACACACAAATAGAGACTGCAAAAAGCACTGATCAGCCATTCAAACAACAATGTCACTGTCTTTAATTTCCTCCCTTTTTATGTTTATTGCTGTTTTATCTTTCTGTCTATTATCTAACCCCCCCCCCCCACACACACACACACACACACACACACACACACACACTCACACAAGCCCCAGGCAAGTCATAAGTATCTCACCAACTCAAATCAACAGAAAGCTGCAGCAACAGGAGCTCAAACTTACCTCCGTCAGACAAAAGTTCCTCAAAAACAAGATCGGTGAGAGAATAAGAAGATGCAGAGAAGAGGAAAGAAGTGTGACTGTGTGTGTGTTTGTGTGTGTGTGTGTGTGTGTGTGTGTGTGTGTGTGTGTGTGTGTGTGTGTGTGTGTGTGTGTTTGACAGAGAGAGGAAAAGAAAGAAGATAGGAAGCTTGTAAAGGAAAAATCCTCTTTCAAAGCAATACTGAGTACATGAAGGTAAAACCAGGAGAGTAGAGTATATTTAAGGTAACATATCACAGTCTACCTTTAAATACAGGCTCGTCAAAAATAAAAACAATATTAAAGGAAGGAAGAGAGAAGAGGGCAGAGGGCATGAAGCATACAGTGTAGCATCCTGTTTTTCAGACAGCCTGGATAAGAGAGAAAATAATGGAAGAGTAAATCCTACCTGGAGTTGTTCGGACAGCGTGGTGGACTGTCTGGTAGTCAGGGCTGGAGCTGAACTTTCCTCAGGACGCAGAAACACTTGCTGACCGCGTCTACAGGCATCAAAAATAAAAGTCAGGACCCTCTCTGTGTGTGTTTGTGTTGAGCACACATGGAGTCAGCCGTTACAGTCTGAGTGATAAGCTTCTGGAAACAGTAGTTTCACACACACACACACACACACACACTACACACACACATATACACACACACACACACACACACACACACACACACACACACACACACACGCGCGTGCGCTCAACAACTTATCTTTTTCTTGAAGTGAGGAGTGCAGGAATTTAAAATGTGTGTGTGAGGGAATGTATGGTAAAAGGCAAGCGTGTTTACGCGTGTGTTTGTGTGTGTAAGTGTGTGTAAGTGTGTGTAAGTGTGTGAAGTCCTTACAGGTCCTTTCCTTTCTTCCTCTCGAGCGCAGTCATGTCATCTCCACCTGTCGTACGCAGAGAGAGCGCTGGAGTCACACACACATTCACACACACAGCGACGCTACGATGCACACACTTGCGCCGGCAGGCTGAGACACACACTGGAGCGCTTACACCACGAGCTGAAACGCATAGAGTGAACACAGTCCCTCCTCCTCTCTCCTCTCTCCTCCCACCTCTCTCTCTCCCTCGCTCTCTCTCTCCGCTCCTCCTCTGGGTCTTACTGCCTCAACCCTCCCCATCTTTCACTTTCCTACTGTCAGTATGTGCGCCTACAGGAAATGATTGGAAGTTTTGTTCTATGACATTTCTTTATGCTCTTAAAATATTCAAACTATTTGGGGGTCATATCGCTCCTAGTTTATTTCCACATACATGCTTTGTGTCCCCATTATACTCATAGCCTGTATTCCAGCCTTCCTTTCACATAAAACCAAACATTCGTGCATTTTGCACAGTTTTAAGCATAGACTAGTTGTATTACTATTTTTAGCCTTATATTATATTAATGTATGTACAGTTTTTCTGTATTATTTGTAGTTATTATGTGCTCTCCGTGTATTAATCTGTATGACATTTGAACGTTTTATTGCATTTTATTATTTTTAAATATTCCTTTTTGTGACACCAGTGTTTGTCACCGGTCACACCTCCTTCAAACGTGTTTTTACGTTTTCAGGCAATAACCAATTACCTTTTTGTTGTCAATTAAAAAACTCTCAACCAAGGTCCATTTATTAGCTTTTCTGAAGCTTTTAGTGATGACATCAATATTTGGAGTTAACTTATTTGTCATAGTAGTTGTTCAAATTTCCATTTTTTCTGAGCACTTTGAGGATTTCTAATAAATGCACTTTCAGGTGAATATTGTTTTGTCGTTATGTTTATCATAGTTTCCAGTAATCGAGGTCTTCTTGCAGCAGTGCACATGCTATTTCTATAATCTGATTTTCAGCCAGACTTTGATTTATTGATTTTTTTTCCTTAATTAAAAATAGAACACAATAAATTCCTGGAAAATAAATCCAGAAAATAAATAATAAATGTATTAATCCTAATGTAGTGCTTCAAACAGCAAAAAAATAGATAACAGTGACATGTACTGTATATTTATAATGCATCAAAGATTAAAAAGATTTATCTCCACCACCAAACCTTTATACATTTAATCAGTTTACAGATTTATCATATCAGGCTCAGATTGATGCAGGACGCGTCCCGTGTGCAGCTGACAGCACCGAGGTGACATTGGTAGTGACAGGACATTCAGCATGAAGCTGTACAGCAGGTTGAAGAGGACTGTCTAATGTAGTCCAT
This sequence comes from Cottoperca gobio, assembly GCF_900634415.1. Taxonomy (NCBI): domain Eukaryota; kingdom Metazoa; phylum Chordata; class Actinopteri; order Perciformes; family Bovichtidae; genus Cottoperca; species Cottoperca gobio. The sequence goes on from NC_041367.1 coordinate 7,374,433, forward strand.
CAATCTGAAAAACCTCCGAGCCATTTACTAAAAACAATCTACGTGCACATACACACACAATGTCATGTTTACTCTCTTAAACTGCTGCATCAGGTCAACACTGTGCTGGTGATTCTTTTGTTTTGAGATGTTGACTGTTATTAACTTTGAGGGTTTTTTAAATGCATTGCGGATCAAGATTAGAATACTGTTTAGCATGATGTTTGTCAAAGCGGTGCTGTTAAAAGGGCATTTTTTGGAAAGCAGATCGCGTTAAGCTATCACAGGCAAACAGTAACAGTGTTGGATTAAAACCAGCTGACAAAAGCAGCTTCTCCAAATCAAATAAAGTAAGCTGCTTCGGTTCAAATGCTTAAAATGGGCCTGACTGGGAGAAGATACTGTTAATTGTTTGAGAAAACAATCACATATAAGTACTTTTGTGACATGTTTACTGGAGGTTAAAATTGGCTGCTGATGAATCTTTATTCACTTTAACCACTCAACTCAACCAGATTTGATCAGTGTCATTGTTAAGCATTTCTGAACATAGCCTTTTACAAAAAAATGTTTTACCCTGTACACCGTTGCATATACTGTACTGTGTATTCGATATACTGTATGGTGGCACCAATGCTCAATGGAAGCTTATGTTAAATGAAATATGTTTGAAGAGATAGAGGTGAAGAGAAGAAGACTTCACAGGGGTCAGAAGCCGCACCTTGGTTGATGGAGTCGTGTTGAGGTGAGTGTGCTCTGCTATTAAATGCAGCAATATCCCAGGAAACCCTGAGGCTGCCTGTTTTGTAAACATGGTAAAAGGTTATTCCAGTACAGCCTCATACTGTAGTAACCAGTGTTGGGTAATAGCAGCAAGACACACAGTCTCATATTCATATAAATGTTGTAGAGCTGCATAAACACACTGAAACACACACAGACAGGTGAGAAAGCAGGCCCTCCCATGGAAAACACAGAAGCAGCCAAAAAATAGGTGAGTTCAAAGCAAATTCTCCTCAAAGACTGTCTCTCTTTATCTGCTGTGGACTCTGTGATCTAGATTGCCTTTTAAACACACGCGCACACACACACACGCACACACAGAAACACACACTCTTCAGAACATCGCTGCCGCGTAATTCAGATGACAAGAGTATTGATCCTGAGTTTGTGATTAAAACAGGGACTGTCGTTGCTTCTAAAATGCAATCAACACACAAACCCACCATGTGATCAGCTCAGCTGCTCTTTCACACTCACTGGCACACAAAGTAAGACGGCATGAATAACTACAGTACAGCGGGAACATAATTAGGAAGCCATGGATCTGGAATCTGATGGGGATACAGCCAGTGACCTTAGTCTGCTCGGTGTGCATGTGTTGTGTGTGTGTGTGTGTGTGTGTGTGTGTGTGTGTGTGTGTGTGTCAACATGTATGTGATGTTGTGTATATGATGCCCATAAAAGACTGTGATTGAAAGTGCAAATGTACGTAAATCACTTGCGTTGAACGTGTTGAACGTGCGTGTGTGTGTGTTTGTGTCTGTGTGTCCTGACTCCCATAAAGCAGCGGAGTGATTGAAAGGTCTAAATGGTGAAGGTACACTCAGGGGAATAGGGCTAATCTACATATTGGTGGAGCTATATTAACAGCATCCTGACGTACAAATACACACACACACACACACCTAGGTGTCAAACGAACCGGACCCTCTCTCGTCCCCCACACAACCAGTTTTCCAAAGGGACAGAGATAATGAAAACATGGAAATAAATAATTAGTATGTTTTATTATTATTATTATACTAGCCCCTCATTAAACTGTATATAACTGCAGGTTTAAGTACATACAGTATTTGTTCACACATTTGTTCACACTCACTGATTAATATACTTGCAATAAAACTTAGTAATGATACAACGTTTCGGTCCCTAGGCCTTCATCTGGTGAGCATAAACATTTTATAATATCCACATTAACAAAAATAATCGTTTTTCCTGCGATGCCTCTATAACGTGTAACATTAGACAGCCAATCACCAGCATTATTAGATCTTGAAGCATGCTTATTGGCTCACTTACGCTGATGACATTTACTCTTTAGGTATTAAAATTTGGAACTGAATCACAAAGGCTTTTTCTGATACTCGATAGTATTGAAGCAATTTGTTCGGTGCCTAAAGGTATCGACATTCATTACCCAGCTGACTCATTATTAATGCCTTGTTGTTATAACTTTCTGTTGCCACTCCACATATATAATTACATTTCATTATTTATTTTTTCTCTACTGAAATCAAGCTAATCAGCATTTTCTAAAAGCCATCCTCCAATAAATGAAGAATGTGTCTCTTTCACACCATCCCAGCTTGAAAGGACGTGCGAGCGCATTGACATCCTCTCCCGTGAAACAATAATGGTTCCCCATCTTGAGGTGGCCGCTCCAGAAATGTGCTCAGCTTAGGTGAGAAATGTGCAAATGGGAGAAATGCTTCTGCTGCAAGTATAAGTTGTTGATTGTTAGGTTGGATCAGGGATGAGTATAAGGTGATCCACTGGAAGTTTGGTCTTGCAATGGATTATAATTCATCCAGCTAAATCTGTACACTAATCCAAACCAGTGTGTTATTGATGGCTCTACCTTTGCACACTGTGCAGACACGATTTGTCAATGAATCAATTGGTCAATTGACTAAACATTTATCATGAACTATCCAGGTAATTGATTAATAATTGATCATGATAACATGTCAAAGTGTAAATAGTTCCAGCTGCTCAAATGAGAGTATTTGCAGCTTTTCTCAATTGTCTTATTATAATTTAAACATTATACCATTATACTTAATACTGGTGGTTTCTATTGTCTCGTACAGGATGAAGAAATATCACATGGTCTTTGTTTAATACTCTGTGTAAGAGCCACTTAAGCATCTATCTATCTATCTATCTATCTATCTATCTATCTATCTATCTATCTATCTATCTATCTATCTATCTATCTATCTATCTATCTATCTATCTATCTATCTATCTATCTATCTATCTATCTATCTATCCATCCTGTGTTAAAACTAGTGCTCACATTCCATACAGATATGATGTACAAATATGTGCTGTGAGTCTATAGGTAGGCGTGAAGCAGAGAACAAGAACAACGTTACTGGTGTGATCCCGCTGGGGCCGGCAATGCAGAAAAATCTATGCACTCACAGAAATATAAAGTGCCTTGGATAAGTGTTCACCACATGGTGTATGACTAACAGCTTACAGAAAGGTGTGTGTCTGAGTATGTGTGTGTGGGTACAACTTAACCTTATTGTTACTCATAATTAATTTCCTTAAACAACACCAGCAGTAAAACAACAGCAGGAAAGCGACAATGGCACGCCCTACTTGGGAAAGCCACGGAGACATACGCAATCACACACTTAACTGCAAGCTGCAATGTTTGTATTGATACTGTTTCAACAGTGAACTGCATTTGTTAACCTGACTCTACTCTGTAAGGCCCCTTTGAAACAATGAATCTGAAAGCAACATACATCAAGTACACCGCCAACGGGATGTGGAAAAATACAGCCAGTGTACTGAACCAGGCAAGATAAAAGCCCCCTTAAAAACATTACATATTGTAGTCCAACTGTATTTACAGCGTTTATGAACTACATCATAAATAAACAGGATATGCTGCTATGAACATGACAAATATTTTAAAGTCTTGGACGCTACTGCTACAAATGTTCTCCAACTGCAAGGACCGTTTGAAGGCTTTCATTCCTAAATGACTCCTGTAATAGCAATTTAAATGTCTAATGTTTTAATTATATAAGTTTCCTATGTTAAACAAGCCAACTGCCATTTGATGCTAACATAGGAGTGCCGGTCATGTTAACACAAGACAGACGCATCCTGATTAGGACACAGACAAATGTTTCAAATCCTGATCAAAACAAAAGACAGGACACACTCAAATCCTGATCAAACTGTTTAACATACTGAGACAGAATATTGAGTGTATCACCCAATATTCTGTTTACATAACTATTACCTTACAAGCATCAAAGGGCAGTTTGGCCCGGCCCCCTGTGTTTTTTCATCACCTCGTCTCCAAACCAAATTGTATAAAATGCCTATGTGTCTTCTTCCAACCTGTGCCCTTCCATAGACTACGCTGTATTCTGTGAAACTGGTGCCATTTGTGGCCACAAATAAATGCACAAAGACAACTCTGTCTCTATCACCATGTATTTGATTTTATATACATCTCTCCAGAGTAAAGCAGGAAAACTTCCACAACACTCCCTCACTGCGAGTGGGACCCTGATACCCCTCAACAAAAACCTGTCTGTTTGCTATCTTGGCTCCAAAATGGTGAAACGAGCTCCCCCATTGATATCAGGTCAACAAAAAGTCCTCACATCTTCCGTCGCAGACTGAAAACCCACCTGTCGACTGCACTTTGGCCAATAATAAAATAAATAAATAAAGATTCTGTATGTAGCACTTAAAAAGGGTTTGGCCTATTTGAAGCTAATGTACTTGCAAGATTCTTGAGTTTGTATCCTCAAGGTTGTTTAGTTTTTTAGTTAGTTTAGGTTGTATGTAAAGTAATGTAAAAGTTATTAGTTTCGTGTTTTATAATTCAAATGATCTGAAAAGCGTTTTTGTAAGCAAACACCTTAAGATGACTCATAACTTTTCAAGCAGTGCAGAGTGTGCTTTGTTTGCACACCAGTCAATTTCAAGGTAGGTGCGCGGGCGTGCATTTCATCAACCAGCTCTTTATTTAAAAAGCCATGGCCTCTTGTTCTCCACTGCTACAGCAGTCGTACACTGTATCATAAACACGCAGGATATCCACACACCAACAAAATAATAAACCTTTCTGGCTTCTGTTCATCACAAAGCTGCTTCACGTCAATATTTTGAGAGGCTGGTTGCTGGTTGCTATGTGAGTTTGGACGTTGGCAACCAGAACCGCTTATAAGCCAGTTTCCATACCAACACACACACTGACTCCTAACTATAATCAAGAAGAGATTGAGAAGAGAGTAGAGGTGGAGACCCGACTGCTCTATAGAAATCACCATATCACTGTTGTTTAGAAATCCCACCTGTTGAGCACAATACAATAGTACCACTCTGCCACTCTGTCTGGTAATAGTTGGTAGTGTGAGTGCGTAGGACACACTTTGAGCCAATTCACCAGTAACTCAAAGTGTATTTTTCTGCATTTTGTGGATAGAAACATCCAGTGAGTTGTATAATTTTGGAGTTTGTGAATTTCGGAGCTGGTTCTGCTGATGACACTGGAGGCTATATACATTTACAGAACCCTTTAAAGTTCTGAACGAGATAGGTGAAAGCTGTTGGCTTTGTACTTTGATCAGTCTTTTATAGCTTCAGTGACCGCTGTGTAACAATTGGAGGTGAACCCAGACTGGGCGGACATCATAACGGATCCTTTGATCCACGTGAGGGTCACTGTCACTCACTGCTAATGCACAGAGGCTCCGAGGGGATTTACAGCAGCAACAACAACTACAACAACAACTCTGCACTGGTTTAAATTGAGTGGGAACAACTGTCCTGTCTTCCCGCTGATAATCACTCTGTAGTGAGATATTTAAAACATGTGCAATTGATGTCAATGGATAACCTCAGTTACTAATTTCATTTTTATAGCTAAAGCCAGACCTTATTCAGTCTTTGTCATTGCCTTCATGATAGGTTTCTGCATTCAAACTGTGCAGCAACCTGAGAGACGAACACAAAAACCTGATGTTCAGTGAGAACAGCTGGCACATGTCTGTTTTGGCTCCATGGTGTTCCTCACTAATGTAACAAACCCTGTTGGCATCTGTTTGATTCTGTCTCATAGGTTGGTTATGAGAGCAGTCTGTTTGTGTTTATATTTATGTGGTTATTATTATAATTATTTATAGAACAGTTAGAAAACATTTATAAAAACAACATTTAGATTCGCAGGTTGTGATAGATCCCTTTGGTTTGTCTTTTTAGGAAGCACTTTAATTCATCAGGCCCACCCCTCCAATGCACCTTGATGGATGCAAGTTACACCCATTGCCAATTACATTACTCAACGGGTTTCTTACTTTCTACAAAGCAATCATGTCTGCGGTTATAAATGTGAGTAAGTCAGTAATAAAGAATGTGTTATAGCAATCCATCATGTCAGTAGTCTTAAGTGTTAGTAAGTTAGTAAGTAAATGGAATTTGGTTCTGCAGCTCTCGTTTCCTAGAGCTAAGTGGTCAAAAGATCCTCACCTGATGAACTAAAGAGCTAAAGACAAAGCAAGTTGCTGGAGGAGGATAAAAACCAATCCAAAACTTAAAGATAGGCTATGATTTTGTTTATTTTAGTATATGTTTTAACATGTACGTCTCAACAAATCAATGTGAACTTAAGTTTACGGAATTATAATGCGTGTTTTTGTCTTTGTTTGTGTGTGTAAAGGAGTGCCCCTGTCCTTACACAGTGAGCTGCTTCCTTCCTGATGTGCTGCTCAGCAATGTTCAGGCCCACACACACACACACACACATGCACACAGACACACACACACAGGTGCACGGACTAACACACACGTTTCCTTCCTTTAGTATTAGGTTATTGCCGTTCATGTCAGAGGTGAGTGGGAGACAGTGGGCAGTTTGAGGAGTTGGTGATTTAAATCCAGAGGATGGGGAAATGAAATGGAGATAGTGAGTTGAAGAAGGAGACAGACAGATGGAAGGAAGGCGGCAAAACCTGCAAATGGGAAGTTAAAGGTGTGTGCGTGTGTGTGCGTGTGTGTGTGTGTGTGTGTGTATGTGTGTGTGTGGGGGGGGGGGGGGGTAATGTCTTTGTCAATGCTGCTGACACACAGTTGTTGTTACATGAACTCATGCATGCCACAAAGAGGAGAAAACTCACGCCAGCCAAATGGAAAGTTCTGCCTAAAATGTGTAGCCGTGAGTAAGGTTGAAATGGTTTAAAAGATGGAGCGAGAGCAGCCTACAGAGCGAGGAGGTAAAAAAAATGGCAAAGGATAAAAACACTGCAGCAACAACAGCAGCTGTTGAAAGAAAGTTAAGAATAATAGATGGAAAGAAGTCATGCAGGGGCAGTGGGAAAAAAGGAGAGAGACAAAGGAACCCTGCAGCAAACCAACAAACTCTTGCTCTTCTCTCTCTTTTCATTCTTTCTTTGTTTTCCTCAAAACTACGCAACAACCAATGAGGTGTGGGCGAGAGAACCCAACAGTACCAGCCTGCACTTTGCACTGTGTGTTCGTGCATCTGTGTCGTAGCATTTGCACATGTTTGCACATGTTTGCATACGTGTGCTGGTAGTAACCCCATAGATCAGACGGAAAATGCAGCACTGAGAATATCTACTGCGAGTCGGTGTTGAACAGGCTGAATAGATGCTACAAGTGGTAATGACGATGTCAGTGTGTTTGCGTGTGTGTGTGTGTGTGAGCGTGAAATAACTGCGCTGACTCCGATTCGTTGCTATGGCACCCCATATTCCTGAGATGCAAAAATCACAGAACAATTTATACCACAATTTCCTTTTTTATAATAACGCAGTGAATGGATGCACTGACCCTGGCATGCACACACACACACACACACACACACACACACACACACACACACAAACACACACACACACACACACACACACACACATACACACACACAAGCTTTATTCTCTCAAAAAACAACCAGATCAGAATTAATCTCAGAGACTATAGAAGAGCAGTAACCATATTTGCAGAAGGGAAATATTACTCATGGTATAGACACATTACAGTGCACACACTTCAGTACAGCTTATCTGGAATCATTTACTAAACAAACATCCTTCAGTACCAACAAAGTCAGTTTTAAACGGTGTTACTGTGTCACATTTTTATTTGGAGAGCAGAAGTTTTGTAGCTTAAAGGAATAATTATTCACTAACAGAGTAATGTGTGAGGCTGCAGAAATATCAACTGGGAATTCTCTGCACATGTAAAATAATAATGCAAGGTATTTTACAACACAGAGGCAGAGGGGAGTGAAGACAGCAGGATGTTGTAAGAGTGTGCAATCCAACCGTAAAAAGGTTTATGGCACCTCGAGATAGTGAGCAGTAGCGGTAGTATCAGTAGGTAGTGCTAGAAGACGATGTGATCATATCACCCAGCGCACAGGATTTGCCATGGCATTGTAAATGTTCAAATCTTGCGCATGTTGCTTACAGAAATCTTAAAATTACAATTTTCACATCTCAACAAAGAAATATATAAATTATTGATTCATTGTTTAAGTATTTTTTCAAGAAAATCAAAGCTTTTCAGTTTTTTAAGCTTTTAAAATATGAATATTTATAGTTTGACAGACAAAACAACTAATATGAAGACATCTACTTGGGTTTCATCTAAATTGTGATGGAAGTTTTTCATTATTTCCTGACATTTATAAAAACCTACCAAACGATTAAATTATTTATCATGCAAATTATTGGCAGATTCATTAATAATTAAAGCTATTTGCGGCTCTAAATTAATAATCAGAATTTAAATTATTTTAATACTCTGATCTTTTTGTTCCAGCCCAGATGGGTAGACTGGCTGTACAGCTGAACACTCCACTGTTGGGGGAGGCACAGTGGACACAGGAATGAAAATGTTGCAGTCGGAAGGAAAGAAAACTAGTTCATTTGTTTGAACAGAAATGGAGCAAATCCTTTGAAGCTGTGACGCAGACAGAGAGTCAACAGGTCAACACAAAGACCTACGATCTACATCTGGATACACAATGGCAATTATGGTCATGCCAACACACACAGTCACTTTGCCTTAACATGTCATGAACATGCATGACAGATGCACACACACACACACACACGCCCTCAACACACATCCATGTAAACAGACCTCGATCCCACACGTTTGACCGTACTCATCTTTGGCCTCTTTCTTCCTTTTCCTTCACATTTTCTCACTTTCCCTCTTCCTTCCTTCCTCCTCTCAGTTCTCTTCTGACATCCTCTCTTCATTCCATTTTTTTTATTGTCCCCTGTGTTTTCTGCTTTCTCGCTGCTGGTTTGAAATGTCAAACAGATCAGTGCTGCTGTCAGAGTGCCCCCAAGTGTACAAATACCTAAACTACACTCAGCATGCAGAGCGGCTGGACCTCCTACTGCAAATCAAAATCAGTTGCACGTCTAAGCTGCATTTAAATTCAATGTATGCCTGGACTTTATTATTTATACTCTTATTTCTTATATGCAAGAAATAATGAGTATATGGTGTGGCATTTTCTACACAGAATATGAAGCAGTGTCATTAAAGAAAATTCCTATCTGCACCTGAACACACCATGCATTAGTGGTCTCATTACCTCGGCCAAGGAGGTTATGTTTTCAGATAGTTTTGTTTGTTTGTTGATTTGTTTGTCTGTCTGTCAGCAGGATAAAGGACAAACCTCTAGCACGATTTTCATGAAACTTGGTGGAAGGGTTTGACCCAGTTACAATTTGGAGCGTATCCTAATCACAGGGCGGGTGCATGCATTATGTTTCACTTATGGAAATGAATTTGGCGAAGGTCTGCGCTCTTCGACTGCCCTTGTAGTTCTCATTTGGATTATTCTCAAGTATGACCGCGCCGATCACTTTGCTTTATGAAGACTGACAACCACAATGGAAACCAATATTTGAATTTTTGTCTCTTGACAATTTCTCTCAGGGATGCAGTAATCGTACACTGCAGAGCGGGAATGAAGGGCAACTTCTGCGCTGACTTCATCTGAATGCCAACACATCAATTACAACATCAGTCCACCTCCCAAAAACAAACTTCAAAGTCGTACAAGTGCTCTCTCTCTCTCTCCTACACGCACACTTACACAACTCAATAAGGAATACCAATGATCTTATTGTTTCCATTTCAAAGGGAAGAGTCAGGCGTAAAGAGGTTGTCCCCAAAAAACAAGACCAAGAAATGGAAAAGAAAAAAGCAGAAAGTGGGAAGTGTAATCCATTGAGAGGTTTTACAGTGCCAAGTAGGCCAGATTTAAAGTACAGTATGTTGGCACTCACACTGTGAATGCACATGCTGACTTTCTTTATAATCTCAATAATCTCATCTTCTTTCTCGTCATGTTACAGTCTCTTCATTTTAGTGGCATTTTCTCTCGGCTGAATCTGATTGACTATGACATAAGTACCCTAGCGTAAGATCTTGGTGTTTATGTGAATGAGCGTGTGCATTTATGATTATACTATAAGTGCTGATGTGTGTGCGTGTGTGTGTGTTATAAAAGATCTATGGTCTCTCAGTTGCATTATGTTGGTACCGAGAAGAAGGCCTTTGTGTATGTAATCCATGTGTATCTGTAGCAGTGTGTGCCGCTGAGTCTGAGTTAGCGTTGGATGATGACTTCTATCGCAGTATATGTCATTTTATATAAGATAAGACGGATATCTTGATATAAAATCATGAAAATTAATTGAGAAATTGTTACTTGATATAATAAATAGATACCAAATGTCAATTAAATGCCTGGAAAAATGAACATACTTTATCATATTGATGCAAAATCATTATGCCGGATAAACAGTAAAGGCAAAATCTTTTTTATTTATATCTTCTCATGGTACAGGTGTATATCGTCATAATGTCCACCCCTAGTTTGAGTATTTCACCAGATTATAGTTCAGACAGAACTCCGTAGTCTATACCAGATTACATTTTGAGAGTAACATTCTCAATCCAGCACATCACAGAGATTAAGGGATAAGGGAAGTGATTTTGCTCCATGATTAAAACACTTTATCTCATGATTACTGGAGCCAGGCCCTACTCATAGCACTCAACGTTGAAGTATTGACTAAGTGTAATAGTGAGATTGGATACGTGTGTGTATGGTGCGTGCATGTGTGTGTAGCACTCTATCAGGTAAGCAGCAGCCCATCCAATCTATCCATCACTGCTGAGAAAATCAGAAATAATTTTCTTTCCAATTTTCCTCATTTTCTTTCCAATTTTCCTCACCTGTCAGCTACACAACTACAAAGGCCTATATACACTTATATACCAGTTCCAACCACATGGGAAGCACTGCCAATATCAGCACAACAAACAAACACACGCAAACACACACATGCACACACACACACACACACACACACACACACACGCACACACACACACACACACAGAGATACACACACAGACACACGCACACACAAACACACACACACACACACAGACACACGCACACACACACAAACACACACAGACACACGCACACACAAACACACACACACACACATCTTTATCAGTCAGTGATCAAGGCGATGAGAAAAGCAGCGCTAGAAACCTGCTGTCGTCATGGTAATGTGGTCATAACAACCTCCTCCTTTCCTCCCAGTAAAAACAGACCTCATCCTCTGCTGAATGCTCCCTTTATCCGTCCCCCCCTCTGGGTCCCTTTTTCCTTCCATCCTTTTTCTTCATCTCATTTGTCTTCCTCTTCCTCCCCTTGATTTTGTTCTCCATGTTTTTCAATCTCATCCCTTCATTACGCTGCTTCTCTGCATTCTTGTCACAACTCTACGCTCTACCAACTTTCCCTCTTGGCACCGTTCAGCCTGCCTTTCCCTTATTACACTCTCGTTTCCTTTCCTACATCTACCACAAGAACTTTCAAGCCTGAAACAATACTCGTAGAGATGGAAATACGTGTGACACCAAGACAGAACAAAAGACAGCTGAGAAACAATCTGTGAAGGACAGAATCATGAACGAAAAGGACATTTTTAGAGCAAAAAAACAGCCCTGCCACGATGCACTATAATGCAGTGTGATACAACAACGTGCAATACACTATGATGCAATGCTGTTTTTCACTGTAAAACCGCTTAATATGATACATTTGTAACTGCTTGCAAGTATGTGAGAGAGGAATGGTGTTTCCCTTCTGGCTGGAATATATTTCTTCTTAGAAAAACATGAAAAAGTCGGTCTGAAATAAATAATTAAATTTACTAAAAGTTCTCTGAAATAAATCATTTAAATAAATATTAAAATAGTTTTTACTCAGCAGCAATTAGTACATCTATTAAACACTTTTCTATGCTGCTTACATTGAACTGCACCACATGTGTTACTGTGGTCTACTCAATCCCGTCGACTCTTGCGCTCCATCTTTCATGAAGAAAATATAAATGACCAACATGACCTCCATCCCAGATGTCCTGAAAATGAGGGGCTTTCTCACTTTTGAATTTTCCACTCACTCTTGATGTTTGTCATCAACCTGGTTCAGCTTTAGAATGTACAAATTGTTAAATCTCAAGTATTTTTTTCTTCTTCCTATAAAAAGGATATACAGAAGTAATACCACTAGTTCAGGTTACAAAGCAATCCTTCTGTATGTCAGGAGAGCTGTTCGACTGAAGAAGGAGACTCTAACTAACACGCCCTCTATGGTAGAGGCAGAGCTGGAAGCTGATGGGGGACCATCGCCAATTTCCCTGTTGGAAGTCACTGAAGTAGTCAAACAACTCCACAGTGGCAAAGCCACAGGGGTTGATGAGATCTGTCAAGAAATGCTGAAGGCTTTGGGTGTTGAGGGGCTGTCTTGGTTGACACGCCTCGTCAACATTGCGTGGAAGTCTGGGACAGTGCCTAGGGGGTGGCAGACCGGGGTGGTGGTTCCCCTATTCAAAAAGGGGGACCAGAGAATGTGTGCCAACTACAGGGGTATCACACTTCTCAGCCTCCCCGGTAAAGTCTACTCCAAGGTGCTGGAAAGGAGGGTTCGACCGGTAGTCGAACCTCTGATTGAAGAAAAATAATGTGGATTCCGTCCTGGTCGTGGAACAACGGACCAACTCTTCACTCTCGCAAGGATCCTGGAGGGGGCCTGGGAGTACGGTCTACATGTGTTTTGTGAAACTGGAGAAGGCGTATGACCGGGTCCCCCGGGTGATACTGTGGGAGGTGCTGCAGGAGTATGGGGTGAGGGGGTCACCTCTGAGGGCCATCCAATCCCTGTACGCCCAAAGCGAGAGTTGTGTCCGGATACTCTGCAATAAGTCGGACTCGTTCCCAGTGAATGTTGGCCTTCGCCAGGGCTGCGCTTTATCACCAATCCTGTTTGTAATTTTCATGGACAGGATATCGAGGCGTAGTCAGTGGAGGAGAGGGTCTCTGAGGATCTCATCGCTGCTCTTTGCAGATGATGTGGTCCTGATGGCGTCATCGGTCTGTGACCTTCAGCAGTCACTGGATCGGTTCGCAGCCGAGTGTGAACCAGTTGGGATGAGGATCAGCACCTCAAAATCTGAGGCCATGGCTCTCGATGGAGTTAGAGATTGGTCGGAGAATCGGAGCAGCGGGGGCGGTATTACATTCGCTTTACCGCACCGTTGTGATGAAAAGAGAGCTGAGCCAGAAGGAAAAGCTCTCGATCTTCCGGGCGATCTTCGTTCCTACCCTCACCTATGGTCATGAAGGCTGGATCATGACCGAAAGAACGAGAGACATCCGTGAGAGACTCGGAGTAGAGCTGCTGCTCCTTTGCGTTGAAAGTAGCCAGTTGAGGTGGTTCGGGCATCTAGTAAGGATGCCACCTGTCCGCCTCCCTAGGGAGGTGTTCCAGGCACGTCCAGCTGGGAAGAGACCCCGGAGAAGACCCAGGACTCGGTGGAGAGATTATATCTCTTCACTGGCCTGGGAACGTCTCGGATCCCCCAGTTGGAGCTGGCGGATGTGGCCCGGAGAAGGGAAGTTTGGGGTTCCTTACTGGAGCTGCTGCCCCCGCGACCCGACCCCGGATAAGTGGTAGATGATGGATGGATGTTCAAGATGAACAAAACTGTTGTACATACAGTAAAGCTATGACTGCGCTGAAACTGTTCCAAATTATTCCAGTCGGCTGATTTGATGTAAGTATTTTTCTTTGATTTGAGGCAAGAAACGTGATGTGTGTGAGTCTTTGCGCTCCCAGAGGAGGACTGATAAGTAGAGAAACATGAGAGAGAAGCATGGCGCAAAAGGAAGACCAAAGGAAATTCTCAGATGATAAAAACAATTAAGGTTACACACCTGGTTACCTGGTTATTCACACACATCTTTCTGATAGAAGTCAACGTAGCCAACATTACATTGAACGTTGGTCTGACACATGGGTTGGGATCAGTGTCACACCCGCAGCTGTTGTATGTCACTGGGAAGCAGCCTGACAGAAGGCAGAGTCAATAGGATGACACTTCGACGCATGTCAAATCCAATGGATTTCGCTCTGCTCTCAGTTTGATTTGCATACAACTGATCCAACTGCCAAATTTGAGACTTTGCAACTTTGCAGATAACATGAAAGGAAGCACTGCTGCTCACTCAAATCGTGCAGGTTCAAAACAATCACAGTTCTGTCTTAGGTTTCTCACAAAACTTATTTTTCAATAATAAAGGTGTCACAATAAGTTCACTTGCAGGTTGACATCCGTATTTGTTTTGCTCTCATTTGCAGAAAGAACATTTCTCCTAAATGCTGTGCACCTTAATCAAAACGTTTTAAGGAACCTTAAATATGGTTGGATATATTTAATACCATTTATAGTAAAGTATAACCCTCCTTTCACTGATTATAGTTTAGGTAAGGCCCAATTTAGCAACCCATCGGCTATCGGTCTGATGACAATAAGCCTCTGGAGTTAAGGGGCAATATTTTCTGGGGTTCTGGTGTAACAGATAACCGGACCAGGACCTTTACCGCCCACCGTACATGTTTACAGTCTGATTAACAACTTGAGACGCAAGAATGGATTTGAGTGACAATTACATAAACGACAGGATTCAATATGACCATGAGCATAATTAAGACCGTGACAGTATTTGAACTAGTGCTATTGATGGCACTAACCACTACAGGAGGGAGCCGAGAGGGTTTCAAAGGTGAACCCATTTCCAGCCACACTTTTTAATTGGAAACCTCCAGGACATGTATGAGACACTCTAAAAACTCATCTTATAATTGGTGTTCAGACGAAGATGATTCATTCATATTAATGAGTAATTGCTTCCCATGCGTTAAAGATTATGTGACAAAGATTATGAGGGTTGATTCTTTTATCAGCACCAAAAAGCTGACACTACTCGGCATAAAGTTGGCTAATTTATCCCTGTGCGTACAAATTATTTTAGTTTAAATATGAAAATGTGAATGACAGTGCCCAAGCACATCTAAGCACAGAGGGTGTTTTCAATTAACTTCTTCAGACGAAGACATAGAAAGAGGATGTCAGGAAGAAATGATTGAACTGTCACTCGGCTCTAAACTCAAAATTAGTTTTGAAACGAGGGTCTGTTTATGTGAGGACTGTGTATGTAAATGAACATGTAAATGTGAGTAGCCAGAGAAGTCAGAGATATCTTTTTCCCTCTGTCTCTCTCTCTTTTTATTGCTGCCTTTATCTTTTCTCCTCCTTCCCTCTCTCTACCCTCTATTCCTGTTCTGCCTTCCCTCTCACGTCCTCCCTTCACCCACCTCACTCTCATATGTATATTCACTGTTTCATTATTTAGCTGACATTCTTATCCAGAGCAACTTACATTAATGCAAACAGTGGAATAACGTGAAAGCTCATCTGCAAACATTAAGCGGCAGCTTTGACACACTCCTGTACACACCCTGACTTCCCTACAGATTAATGAAGGCAGAAGTTTAAACACAAATCGTGGCTGGATTAGCGCAACCCTGCGTCTATGTATTCAGTGTCTAACCCTCACTTTACAGAGACTTCCTAATAAGGATGAATAATGATTGTTATCAATAGCACATTCATAATTAAACACCCAGAAGCAACACGTCTTCCTGTTGCTGACCGAGATGTTGTGGCTAAACGGGGCCAAAAACCAGCAAAGAGCCATGCATGGACAAATGTGTGTGTGAGAGCACAATGCACAAGGAGACACACCTAAATGATAAAAACAAGTCACTTGTTTTGCCTTCCAAATCCATGCGCCTGCTACACAAATGACTCGTATGCATATTTGTGCCACCTTTATGGAAAGTTTAAGCAACCAAAACAATTTGGTTGAGGCAAGGGAAAGGTCATGGTCATTAGGGAAAGATCCTCACCTTTGTTACATTGTCTCTGAAGTCATACAATTTATATTCCCAACAGTCCCAACTCCCAACCAAAATACATGTACTTATCAAAATGACAGAGGTGTGTAAATTGTTCCTGACAAGTACAACAAAAGGGAGGCTGAGGGAGATCAAGCCCAGTCGCTACACAGTTCTGAGAGGTCTAATCAGGCAAAATAAGCAACAGATGGGGAAGTGTATCATTGGTGTTTATAGAGGCTTTAATTAATTTAGTGTCCAAAACCAGTCCCTAGTCATAAGTCATAGTAGTAAACTTAGTAGCACTGTTACATTTATCTCTCAACATTGTAGGATGAAGAATCGAGGCCGCTCCCGATGGGTTACGGCTCATTTATGCCAGAAATATAGGAAATTGGAAAGTGCAGTATACATATCTCTTTGATCATTGGCAGTGTTTCAATTGTCTGCACCACTTGTGGCACATTAACTGTAGATTAATTTGAACATCGAACAAATCTGACTTTCATTTGTACTTTATGTTGAGTCTTAGTTTCGAGGGTCATTACTGTCATGGTGGTACAAAAGTGCACACATGCTTAATCACCTACTGGTAGCCCACTATGCTGAACAGCAGACTAGCTTTACTTCTGTTCATTGCAGGGAGTCTATAAACATATTTATAGTACTTTATATTTCCCCCTGTGGAAAGATAATGGTCCACAATCACTTTCATTCATCAGCTCATCCTGTGAGTAACCACAATTAAACACAGTAACACTTAACGACTCAAGCAATCTCTCTCCAAGATAACAAAGCAACCACAAGAAGAGACATACACAGTGTTAGTTTTGTAACTAACATTTGAATATAATGTAATTGCCTAATTATAAAAATGAGGATAACAATGATTTCATAATATTCTAGTGTTGCATGTTGTATGTGAGCTACATTAACTAGAAGTTAGTGTTCTGGGTCAAAGTAATAGTGAATGTGTGTGTCACAGGACTGATCGCTTCAGTCCTCGTGTTACGCAGGCCACATGAGCAGCGGTGGAAACACACTCCCAGTCATACAGTACAGTATGTTCCACCCACAGGCTACAGCTATCACATTCATGGGTCAATATGTGACGGTGGATAGTGTACACAACAAAACAAGCCTACAAAGGAAAGGTTGTTCGCACACTGAAATTAGCTATTTGTTGTCTGGATATAAAAAAAAATTGTTCACAGATATTTGCCTGATTAGGGCCGTGTGCAGGTCAAATCATTGCATTAATACATTTTTGGGGAAAATTAGTTGCAGATAATTTTTTTAAGTTCGGTCGACTAATTGATAAGTCGACTAATCATTGCAGCTCTAGTTAGGGGCTTCTTTGCCTCGTAATTGAACTCTGTAAATGAAGCCCACCAGATATTCATGTTAATACTCCCTCATAATCTTGCTCAGAGCTGCAATTATGTCTTTACACATTGAAGCTGACCTTTTACCAATTACATGTATGAACTACATTCATATACTAAATTATTATTTCTCAGCCTATTCTCATAACGTTGACAATACAGGCAGATAAACGCATGCACACACACTCAAACATACACAATCGTACAGTAAACGCCACGCTTCCTCTCATTACGCTGAATGAATATACCAGGAAGGAAAGTAAAGGTGTGTGTGTGTGTGTGTCCGCTTGTCAGAGTAAACAGTGTGGTGGCGTTCGGAGAGATAAGGCTTCCGGTCGCCTGTTGGTACAGTTCCTGTGCGAGGCTGGAGATAAGAGAGCAACGCCTGTGCACATACACACATGTATAAATTTACACACATATGATATATCGCACTCACAGGGATAACTGTCTAGCTTCTCTCTCACACACACACACACACACTAGCACAAAAAAAAAAAGATAACACCATATCCTCTGTTCACAAACTAACATTTACACATGAGTGAACGTGGCCACTGGAAGTGACCTCAGAGCTAAAACTGCTCAGGAGGACACGTCCAGTAACCAGGAAAAAACAGAGTGATGAAAATACTACATGATGTATACAATGCTAAAGAAATACTGTTTTGACTCAAGAAAAGTCCTCATGAAGCCACAAGTTAGACAACTTCGTCAGAAGAAAAACCAAGTGGTATATATATCTGCAACACAGTAACAGGAAGTGATCATTTCAGTGTTAACTCAGTGGTAACCTTATGAGGCTTAGAACCGCCGTGTAGCAGTTACATTTAAGTTTAGAAAGCTCTATACTGCACATTACACACTAATGACGCTGTGCAGTGAACACTAATTAAGGACAATATATCTATTTATTAAAAATGAACATGAAACATCAACTGGCTGCAATGCAGTGTTCAATCATTGTATTGTAACAGCAGACAATTGTGCAGCTTAAATTACCCATAATTTGAATGCACCATACGCGATTTAGATTTAGGGAATTACTTTTCATTCCTTAGGTGATCACAAAATATTTATTAGTCTTTTGGTCCGCGTTATATTTTGTGTATGCAACATTGCATTTTTGTTTTACATAGTAAAAACTGATTTGAATCTGGTAAATTAGAATAAATGATTTACACTAATGACTAAAAGCATAATGACCTCCAATTTAATGAAGAGAAATTAGGTAATATTTTATAGAGACAGCCAGATCCAAGCAGTAAGAGGCAGACAGGGAGGGAGACAAAATGAGAGGATGACCCAGTCGGGGATAAGATACAAAAGAGAGACATTGTAGAATCAAATAAAGAAATGAGAAAGAAAGAGAGGGAGATGAGACAGAATGAGCAGGTGGTGAAGAGGAAGAGATGAAACAAGAGAGAAAGAGACCACCGGGGGAGGGAGGGAAAGAATGAGGAGGCCATAAGCAAGTTTAATAAGCAACTGCAGAAGGATAAAACAATGCCGATAACAAACACTGCGCGCACACACACACAGAGCGTAGTAAAGTAAATGGAGCAGAGAGGAGGGCTCCCAAAGACACAGGAGGACAGAGAAGCGTGAGATGAGACCTAGCGGAATTGACAGAGTACACCCATTAACACACACACACACACACACACACACACACACAAATATGCATGCACACACCTATATCCGTGCACACACACGTGATGATTATACACACGGATATGCTGACATTTAATATCCGGTGCCCCTTACAGTGCTAACATGATTTTTCATGGCAAGGTAATTACGCAGCTCAGCAACCTGTAGACTTTCTCTCTTCTTCCCCCTCACTCATTCACTCTCGCTCTGACTCACTCACACAGAAAACACGATCTTGAACACACAGGCGCAATTTAATGAGTCCAGTTTAGTTTTATCTCTTTAACACTGTACTATTCATTAACAATGATGAAAGGCAAAACCGGCCCGAGGGCGCCGTGTGTGTGTGTGTGTGTGTGTGTGTGTGTGTGTGTGTGTGTGTGTGTGTATGCCTGTGTGTAATAAAATCTCTAGTTAAGCAGCCAATTAGACCCTTCATGCTTAGACAGAGTAGCTTACTCCTTTATCTTGCCACCGGACTGGACATATTTGTGTGTGTGTGTGTGTGTGTGTGTGTGTGTGTGTGTGTGTGTGTGTGTGTGTGTGTGTGTGTGTGTGTGAGAGAGAGAGAGATAAACTGCGCATGACTTTTTGCATTAGCATTTGCGAAGGAGCTGCAGCATCTGACATTATTGCTGTGATATGTGACGGCATTTGAAGGAAAAGCGACTGGAATGAGAAGACTGAAATATAATGAAGGTCAATGAAGGTTCATAGCGGCCCACAAAGTCCTTAATAACATTTTACACACACACACACACGCACACACACAAACACTATGACATTTCAGGAGGTTAATAATGAGCTCAAATGCCTTATGCTCCCAGTCATTTGTCAACATTAGCTTTCTAAAAAAGGGACAGTTCACTGATATGCAAGGGACTGGCATTTAACACAGTCGGATCCATTCATTATTAATAGCTGTCACGGACGGAGGGAAGAGAGAGGGGGGAGAGGGGGGAGAGGGGGGAGAGGGCATCATAAATCATAAATCAATGATGACATCAGGGACTCCACAAAATCCTAACATCGGTCATGAATTTAAATTCACTGATCACTAAATTTCATACAATATTTACAATGCTCCTTTTTATCCCTGGAAATCAGCGTTGATACTGAGAGGATTATCCTGGTGAAATAAAGTAAACTAAGTCATTCATTGTAGCAGGATGTATGTTTGCATGTAAGCATTTAAATGTGGCTCGGCTCATGTAATGCTCTTGAGACAATAACTAATAATAAATAATAAGCAACAGTTTGCAACATCGAGCGCCCCATGTACTAAGGTGCCGTCCTTACCCAAGTTGAATCTGACCTGGAGCACTTTGCTGCATGTCTGCATGTCTTTTTAAAAAAAGGCATGTCTGTTTGCTGACGAAGATCATGTGGACTGATCAAAAGCTCCAGAAAAGAGTAAGGTGAGATTGTTTGTCAACTGCTGTTCTTTTGGGTCAAAAATGAGTTTGAACCTGATTGTATGGATGGCCTAGTTATAAGATGATATGGATCGTAAGTGAAACATGTAACAATAAAACCTCCACGCCTGCCTGGACTATCCCAACG